>NC_045443.1:65444390-65744390 GCF_002776525.5 Piliocolobus tephrosceles | reverse complement strand
GCCTAGGCTGAGTGTGTCTGCTCACGCCTGTAATCCCAGCACTTTGGGAGGCCCAGGTGGGTGGATCACTTGAGGCCAGGAATTCAAGACCAGCCTGGCAAACATGGCGAAACCCTGTCTCTGTTGAGAATACAAAAATTAACCGAGTGTGGTGGCACATGCCTGTAGACCCAGCTACTTGGGAGGCTGAGGCACGAGAATTGTTTGAACCCAGGAGGGAGAGGTTTCAATGAGCAGAGATCGTGCCACTGCACTCCAGCCTGGGTGATGGAGTGAGACTCTGTCTCTAAATAAATAAATAAATAAATATCTGCCTAGATAATTCCTTTACCTCTTTTCTCATTTAAGTGTCTGCTTGAATGTCATCTTATTAGTGACAACTTCCTTAGCCGCCCTTTTAAAACAGCAGCCCTTCTCTACCTCAGCACTCCCTGTTCCCCTTACCCTGTCTGGTTTTCTCTTTGTGGCCCTTATCACTACCTGACATAGGAGCTCTTTATTTGTTTATTGTCAGATTTCTGCACTGGGATGTGGGTTCTATGAGGACAGATATTTTTGACTATCTTGCTTATGGATGTATCCCCAGGAACTAGAACAGTGCCTGGCATACAGTAGGTGCTCCATAAATGTGTTGAATGAATGCATGAATAAGGTGCAGTCAGATTTGTTGTGTTAGGCACAGTGCCCAGTGGCCCTTCAGAAGCTGCCTTATTTATGCTTCCAGTGACGCTGTTCAAGGAATGTATTGTTCTCATTGTTTTACAAATGACAGCACTGAGGCAGAGACCAGAGGTGAACAGGGGCACAGAGTTGGTAAGTGATGCAGTCAGGATTTGTGTCCAGTTCCTTTGACCTTGGTGTCGCCATTCTGCATGGCTAAGATGAGATGGGGAGGGAGGAGTCAACAGGATACCAGGGCTTCCAGGTTCTGGAAGATGGAAACGCGTCAGAAGCACTGACAGAAATGCAAATGCTGGGAAGAAGGCCAGAGCTTCAGAAAAAGAAGTAGCTGAGGGAGGAAATGTTGGATCAAGTAAATATTCAGGAAGAAAATCCTGCTTTTAAGGAGAATGACTAAATAATATATTGTCCAAGACCCTTGTGAGAGTGAAAGTGGGCACTATTTTTTTTTTTTTTTTTTTGAGGCAAGGTCTTGCTTTGTCGCCCAGGCTGGAGTGCAGTGGTACAATCTTAGCTCACTGCAACTTCCGCCTCCTGGGTTCAAGCGATCCTCTTGCCTCAGCCTCCTGAGTAGATGGGATCACAGGCGTGTGCCATCACGCCCGGCTATTTTTTGTATTTTTAGTAGAGATGGGGTTTCACCATGTTGGTCAGGCTGGTCTCGACCTCCTGACCTCAGGTGATCCACTTGCCTCGGCCTCCCAAAGTGCTGGGATTACAGGTGTGAGCCACCATGCCTGGCTGCACTATTAATAATAAGGTGCAGCAACAGGCATACATGGAGGTTGGCCCAGCAAAGGTGGACGAGCGGTGCCTTTGGACTTAAGTGATTGGAACATCCACGAGAGTTATGGCTAGAGATTTGGATATCTCCCTTCTGGAGATACACAGGGAAGCCACAAGGTTGGGGTTCTCATCATCAGGGAGAAGGAAGAAGAGAACATGAAGGCCAGTTTTGAGACCCTATCTAAGTGGGAGGAGAAGAAGGAGCCCATGGAGGACAGAAGTGGAAGGGAGAAGAGGCATAGAGGTCAGGAGGAGAGGGGACAGGAAGGAGGGGGAGCGGGGGAGGCCACATTTGTTGTGCAATTTAAAAGTAGGTCAGTGGGAAGCTGGTAACAAAAACAAGATTAGAGAATCACTTGTTTTTTGATTTTGTAACAAAATCTTCATATGTTTCTATACAGTGCTAAAAGGTATTTAATTAAAGCAGCTTTGAATTCATTTTGACTTGAGAACATTTTTTCTGCGCCTCCCCTATAAACCTTGAGACTCTTTGGGACGCTTTCTTTTTTTTTTTTTTTTTTTTTTTTTTTTTCTGAGACAGAGTCCTTCCTCGGTCACCTAGGTTGGAGTGCAGTGGCGCGGTCTTGACTCACTGCGACCTCCACTTCCTGGGTTCAAGCGATTCTCCTGCCTCAGCTTTCCAAGAAGCTAGGACTACAGATGTGCGCCACCGTGCCTGGCTAATTTTTGTATTTTTAGTAGAGACGGGGTTTTGCTATGTTGACCATGCCTGTCTAGAACTCCTGGCCTCAAGTAATCCACCCGCCTCAGCCTCCCAAATTCTGGGATTACAGGTGTGTGCTACCACTCCCGGCCTGGGGTGCTTTTAAAGACTGGATCAGGAATCGGGTTTTGGTGTCCCAGCCTGAAGTTTAAAAAAATTTTTTTTTTATTTTAAGAAATATTATTTGTTTCTGGGCAATTTATTTTTATTTTTATTTTTTTCCTTTAAGTCTGGGATACATGTGCAGAATGTGCAGGTTTGTTACATAGGTATACATGTGCCATGGTGGTTTGCGGCACCCGTCATCTAGGTGTTAAGCCCCTCATGCATTAGGTATTTGTCCTAATGCCCTCACTTCCCTGGCCCCCCACCTCCCGACAGGCCCTGGTGTGTGATGTTCCCCTCCCTGTGTCCATGTGTTCTCACTGTTCAGCTCCCACTTATGAGAAAGAACATGCAGTGTTTGGTTTTCTGTTCCTGAGTTAGTTTGCTGAGAGTGATCAGCCTGAAGTTTTTTCCTGTACCTTCCCAGGGCCCAAGGCAATAAGAGGTCCTGCATTCAGAGTGGCATTGACACAGATCAAATCTGGGCCCCAGGCGGAAGATACAGAAGCAAAGAGGATAATTCTGTGATTTCTTTGGGGTCAGAAAGTTTAAAAATTGAGTTTCTGAGACAGCATGAGTATAGTGTCTAAAATCTGGTTTTCCATGGTAAAGCAGAAATTTTAACATTTCATGAACAATTCAAGCAGGTATTTTTCTACCTTGGCTTCTTCCTTCAATGGAGGGAGGGAGATGGGGTGGGGGAAGCAAGCAAGTCAACAGAGCCCTAGTTCAAAACATAATTGAAATGACAGCATTAACAACAATGCTGGTGTCTAGCAGTAACGTGGTTTACCGACTCTGATGGTCCGTCTCATAATTGGGAAGAAGAGAGAGCAAGGTTGCTGAGCACAACATCTTTGTCTATCCAGACATGATAGTCCACTTGGCTCTAGCCAGAAGGTGCCTTTTCCAGGTAGTGACGATGTGCGCTTAGCGCATGGCTTAGTGTTCTCAGTTTATTAGACAGTAAATTCTCAGGACTGAGGCTCTGGAAACAGAATCACTCTCTCACATTCTCTGAATGCGAGTATGAGTAATTGTGTTGGGTAGCAGCGTCCGGCAGAGGACAAGCAGCAGGCCTTTCCCGCAGTTTCTTTTTATCACAGCAGAAGTGTTACTGGGCAGAAATCACTGTGGCACACACCCCCTGGGCACCAAAGGGAATAAAATCTCACAGGAATTCAAAGAGAACAAAGTTATTAACATTGAACCAAAGCCTGCTGGCGTACATCGCAGAAATCAAATGGATATAGAGGGCTCCTGAGAGGAGAAAATGCGTAACTCTAGGCTCCCCTGCACCAGATGCTAATATCAGTACCTAAATACTGGTTTTCACGGAAGCAGTTTGTCTGTAGCGGGTGTTCATGCCACATTGGACGAGTGTGTGTCAAGGCTGACCTTGAGCAGAATGAGGAAGCAGGAATTTGTTTTGGCACACCACACCTCTCTGCCCTTCTCAACTCCACCCTGAAGACTGAGCCCTCTTCAACAGTCCCATGCAAGGTTTTGTATTCAACATGAGAATTTATTGGCGGTATAAGGTGTGGCACCAACGATGCTCAATACGCTCCTCCTTTCTCCTTGGATCACCTCCCTCCTTCCTCCTCTCCTCTTGTCCCATCTGTTTTATTTCCGTGGCTTTTCTTTTCCCTTCTCCTTTCTTTTTGACCATTGTTCTTTTCGTTTCCAGAAATACGAAACAGGGAGAGAGAGAAAGGATGGGAGGGGGCGGGTAGGGTGGGGCTGGGGGAGACAGAGAGCGGAGTCAGGGAGGCAGGGTTATCTGTAGATTTTCAATCTGTACGTGTTTGTTGGGGTTTCTTTGTATTGTTGGTGTTTATTTTCACCTCATAGGGTTGTTGGGAGGATTAAATGTGGAGTGTTTAGCTCAGAGCCTGGCATGCAGTAAGGTCTCAGTAAACACTATTTATTACTATTGAAAAGTTTACCCTTGGAATGAACATCTTCAGATCTAGGCCATCTATTTGGGGAATGGGGGATTTCTCTCCTCTTAAAAAATTCCTTTTTCGCAAATTCTTGTTTTATTTTTATCTATTGTTGTTATTATTTTTAGAGGCAGGGTCTCACTCTGTTGCCTAGGCTGGAATGTGGTGGCATGATCAAAGCTCACCATACCCTCAAACTCCTGGGCACAAGCAACCCACCTGTCTCAGCCTCTCCAGTAGCTGGGATTATGGGTGCATGCCACCATGCCCAGCTAATTAAATTTTTTTTTTTTTTTTAGAAATGGGGTCTTGCTATGTTGGCCAGACTGGTCTTGAACTCCTGGCCTCAAGCAACCCTCCAGCCTCGGCCTCCCAAAGTACTGGGATTACAGGTGTAAGCCACACACAGCACCTGGCCCCTTTTTCTGAAATTCTTTTAGGATAATTACATATATACATGCACATAGTCATATGCACATGAATGTACATACATACACACAGACAATTTCTTTCTGTTTTACAGAGGGGGCTCAATGCAGAAAATAAAGCCAAGGCTTCAACTTTGGTCTAGTAAAGTAGCTTTCAAAAAATTTTAACCTCCACAACTGCTGCCTATACATACTTCTATATAAGACAACACACAAATTTTCAATAAACAATACTTACCTTCACTGCTGACACTATTGTGTTCCACTCTGTTCCCTTCTCTTTCGTTAAAAAAAATGCTGGCCAGGTGTGTGGTGGCTCACGCCTGTAATCCCAGCACTTTGGGAGGCTGAGGTGGGCGGATCACAAGGTCAGGAGTTCAAGACCAGCCTGACCAACATGGTAAAACCCCTGCTCTACTAAAAATACAAAAATTAGCCGGGCATGGTGGTGTGTGCCTATAATCCCAGCTACTCAGGAGGCCAAGGGAGGAGAACCACTTGAACTCGGGAGGCAGAGGTTGCAGTGAGCCGAGATTGTACCACTGCATTCCAGCCTGAGCAACAGAGCAAGACTCTGTCTCAAAAAAAAAAAAAAAAAAAAAAAAAAAAAAAAAAAATTGCTGATTGTCACATACTAAATTAATTGCATGACCCACAATGGGTTTGTCATCGGCAGTTAGAAAAGTCATGGTCTAGTAGTTCTGTAGGACTTTGCTGGATGCCACTACCAATGTCCTAACCCTGGACCTACTGTCCCACCCTGACCCTCCAGATTTGTCATATTCTCAATTTTTTTCAGTTTTTCCTTTTTTTGTCTTCTAAGTTAAGAAATGGCAAATCAGAAATGCCTCATCTATCTTTTCTTCCCCTTCCATACCCCCATTTTTCCTTTCCGTCCCATGTGTCCTCCATTCCCTATCAAGAAATGATCATTTTAACTGCCACTTCCTGAATAATGGTAATAATGACAATGCTAACAACAGTCATAATAACAATGGCAGCTAACACTCATTTCATACCTTCTTTGTGCCAAGCACCTATCCAAAGTGTTTTATAATTTTTTTTTTTTTTTTTTTTTTTTTTGAGACAGAGTTTCATTCTTATTGTCCTATTGCCCAGGCTGGAGTGCAGTGGTGTGATCTCGGCTCACTGCAACCTTTGCCTCCCTGGTTCAAGCAATTCTCCTGCCTCAGCCTCCCGCGTAGCTGGGATTACAGGCATGCACCACCACACCCAGCTAATATTATATTTTTAGTAGAGACAGGGTTTCTCCATGTTGGTCAGGCTGATCTCGAACTCCTGACCTCAGGTGATCCACCTTCCTCAGCCTCCCAAAGTGCTGGGATTAGAGGCGTGAGCCACTGCATCCAGCCTGTGCTTTATACATTTTAACTGATTTAGTACTCATAATCACTCTAACCGCTCTGGATAGTAGACTATACTATAATTACTCCAGGGGAAGAGTTGCCTGTTCTTTTTTTCCAACATCTAGTCAGAATCCAGAAGACTCGCGTATTATACAATCTGGACTAAATACTTAAGTAGAAACGAGCATAATATTATGGAACGAGCAATTGCTTTCATAAGTCCTGATGGGCAAACAATAGCTAAAGATAGTGACCACAAACCTCGAGTCAGCAAACCTGAGACTTGGCATATTGCTGTAGTTAGGCTGAAATTATTTGTGCTGTACTGCAAACTTTTGTTGTAAAACATAATATAAAAATTTAGTCACATGTAAACATTGACCCAGAGAAAATGTCTGTAACATTTGTTGCTTTATCCTGATCTTAATGCAAGATAAAACAACAAGGGGCCAGGGCACCCCACCTACCTATTCCCCTTTGTCACCACCATCACCACCACCACCCACAGAAAGAACAGCCTGGTGTCTGAAATGATGGGTAAAGAATTGCTTGTAAACTGAAAAAGAGAAAACTCAAATGTCTACCTGTTTAGTTAATGGAGTTTTAAATATTTGACAACCTTCATTCTTCTCTCATTATAAAAGTAATATGATGTTCACTGTTAAAATTCTGAAACAAGCAGTGAAATGTAAAAATGAAAATATAAATGACCCCAAGCATCACCACCTACAGACAGCAGCTATTCACACTTGGTGTAGTGTGAGTGTGTTTAGGCCTTCAGGCATGTTTTGTTTGGCTTACCCAGTGTTTTAAAATGTTTTTCATTATAAAAACCTGGATTTCCAGTATCTCTTGAGAAAATACCAAGATCAGACAACACTGGGCCCACATTCTTGCACAACAACTGCTGAGAGCTGAGTAGCCGCTGCCTGTCTTGGGCAGGGCAGTGCAGGGCATATGTATTTCCTCCACCCCAGTTCCTACCATTCCCATTTTTCTTACACTTGGTCAGCTTCATTTACTTGTTATTTTTATATTCTGGTGGGCATTTGAGTTTCCTCTCTTTCAGTTTACAAGCAATTCTTTACCCAACATGTCAGGGATCAGGCTGTTCTTTTTGTGGGTGGTGGTGGTAATGATAGTGGTGACAAAGGGTGATGAGTAGGTGGGGTCCTCTGGTCCCTTGTTACAGAGGGTGGGGGAGAAGTCTTTTATTTCTGGATTCTGCTCTTTCTTTTCTAGTATATCTAACACTTTAAAAAAGTCCTATATGTAGAGGATTAATTTCTTTTTTCTCCTTTCTTTCCTTCCTTCCTTCTTTCTTTCTTTCTTTCTTTCTTTCTTTCTTTCTTTCTTTCTTTCTTTTCTTCTTTCTTTTCTTTCTTTCTTTCCTTCTTTCTTTCTTTCCTTCCTTCCTTCTTTCCTTCCCCTTCCTTCCTTCTTTCCTTCCTTCCTTCCTTCCTTCCTTCCTTCCTTCCTTCCTTCCTTCCTTCCTTCTCTCTCTTTCTTTCTTTCTCTTTTTTTCGAGACAGTCTGGAATGCAGTGGTGTGAATCTCAGCTCACTGTAGCCTCCTCCCGGGCTCAAGAGATCCTCCCACCTCAGCCCAAGAGTGGCTGGGACTACAGGCATGCACCATCACAGCCGCCTTGCGAATTTTTGCATTTCTTTGTAGAGATGTGGTTTCACCATGTTACCCAGGCTGCTCTCAAACTTCTAGGACGGAGCAATCTGCCTGCCTTGACCTCCCAAGGGATGAGCCACTGCACCCAGCCCATCCACTAAATCTTTAAATGAAAAACTGCCCCTGGCCTCTGTACTCCTTATCTGGAATTTTTTCTAAGACTCTGGCTTTTAATTTTTTTTTTAAATCATCACTCACAATGAGAAGTAAGTTCTACAAAAGACTCAACATATTCATGTTTACAACAGAAAAACATGTTTCACAGAACAATCACTTGCCCTTCATGTGATATACTCTGGTCAGTTCATTCTCTTCTAATATAATTAAAAAAATAAACAGGTCATCACCCATTAAATTGATGTAATAACTCTCCTACAGGTCATTACTCTTGGTTCGAAATACATCATTCTGGGACAATTTCTCATTTACAACTTGACTTCTTAGGACTTCAGCTTTTCTCTTCCCCGGCCCATTCAAGTCTTGCATGCCATTCTTCAATAATCCCTTTAAGCCAATGACTTGTTTGGATCTGCTCACCTGGATTTGACTGTGCCCACCCTCTACACTTCTGGACTGCAGCTCAGTCATGGGCACCAACCAGTCCCTGTTGTGCCCCACCCAGCTTGTGCAGGGCCTGTCTTGGATTGGCATCAGCTCACTCTGTGCATTGTTCCTACTTGACAGGGATGGGAACTATGGTAGAGGATGAAACTTCTTATCATGCCGAGAAGAGCATTGCCTACCATCATTAAGAGTACTCTGTGCCTAGAGTATTCTTACCCCAGATACTCACATGTCGGCTCCCTCATTTCCTTCAGCTTCTGTTCTACTGTCCCTTCCCCAGAAAGGCCTTTCCTGACTATGGCATCTCAACTAGAGCCCTGGTCCCATCTGTCCCCTTGCTTTGTTTTAGCTTTTCTTTTTAGTTCTTATGGAGGGTCTGGCTGTAGGAGTCATAGAATGTAAAAGCAGGGAGAAATTTAGAAACCAGGTTCAAGCCTCTAATTTTACAGAGAGGAAATGCAAGTCCAGAGAGATAAGTAAAGAGTCCATGGCAGCCTAGATTATTCGTGGCAAAGCTGAACTAAAAACCAGATCCTTGGGTACTTGTCAGTTTCTCACTGGTTATGATGAGGTGTTTTTGTTTTTTGGTTATTTTTAACTCTGTGTTATTATAAGCGCTAGGATACATGATATTAGACTGTATTAGACTCAGTAGTAAATAGTGGTATGAAAATGTTCTGCTTGCAGGTTTCATTTTACTCTGAAACACACACACACACACACTCTGAAGCATAATGAGGTAGGTAACATAGATACCACCTCAATTAAATAAACTACAATATCAAAGGGAAAATGGTAGGTACCAAGATTCAGGAGACTAACTGTGTTGGTACACAGAAATTTCATACAGGCAAAGACTTGAGTTTAAGCCTCCAGCGAGGCACAGAGTTTGATGATGAATGGGTGACGAGGAGATAGAGGCTTGTGTCACAGGATTTGATAAAGGAGAGAGAGGGGCTATATAGCAGCATAACTAGGGTACAGCTGTTTGTTTTCAGAAGAACCTTCCAAACTAGAGGGGAAGGTAGTTCAATTCACAGCTGGTAACTTTTGCACCTGCAGGAACTGGGTGTTTTGGGGAGTTCTAGAAGCTCTTCCATATAGTACTTTTCTGTCCTAAACACTTTGTAGATTCCCACAATACAGAAGTGTTGGGGATTAGTGGAAATTTATATTTTTCAATGTTGGCAGTCCTGTATCTAGTCACTATCTTTTGGCAATGACATTAATATTCTCCTTTTGAGGAATTGCTTCTCTCTCATTGGTTGCATTCTGGGGGACTGTTTTGCACTGACTACCCCTAGCCAGGTGGAAAGTGTAAGACCCAAGCTAATCTAAAAGGGACCTGAATCTCAATCAGTGTGACAGAGACTGAAAATAGCTTAAGCTCACTTATTCTAGTAACACTAGACAAAGCAACACTGTGTCTAGACTACTGGAATATTTTCACTACACAGACTCTGACATGGCCTTACTTTTTGTCATCTGCTGGCCTGGTTCTCTAGCCTTCCCTTTCATGTGAACTCTTTCATATCCTCCTAGTAAATTTCCCTCTGTTTAAGCTAGCCATTGTAATTTCTGATCTGACAGAAAAAAAAAAACAACCCTTAATTACAATGGACAATCTGACCTGGGATATCCAACCACCACTTTCCACTAAATCTATATAGTAAGGGGCATCTCAATAAACATTCATTCATTATCTACAATTTGCCAGGTGGTATGCCAGGGACTATCTTCTAAGTTATCTAATTTAACCTTGTAACAATACCACAAAATAGGGATTATTATTTAATTTGAGATGGAAATACCAAGTGTCTTAGTCCATTCAGGCTGCTATAACCAAATACCATAGACAAGGTGGCTTAAAATCAATGAAAATTTCTTTTTCACAGTTCTGGAGGCTGGGAAGTCCAAGATCAAGCCCCCAGCTGAGTTGGTGTCTGATGAGGGCTCACTTCTTGGGTCATAGACAGTCATCTTCTCTCTGTGGTCTCACATTGTGGAAGGGGAAGGGGTGCTCTCTGGGGTCTCTTTTATAAGGGCACTGATCACAAGGACTCCATCCTTATGATCTAATCACCTCCCATTGTCTTTTTTTTTTGAGATGGAGTTTTGCTCTGTTGCCCAGGCTGGAGTGCAGTGGTGTAATCTTGGCTTACTGCAACCTCTGCCTCCCGGGATCAAGTGATTCTCTTGCCTCAGCCTCCTAAGTAGCTGGGACTACAGGCATGTGCCACCACGCCTGGCTAACTTTTTTGTATTTTTAGTAGAGGCAGGGTTTTACCATGTTAGCCAGGATGGTCTTGATCTCCTGACCTTGTGATATGCCCACCTCGGCCTCTCAAAGTGCTGGGATTACAGGTGTGAGCCACCATGCCCAGGCTTCCCCACTGTCAAATACTATCACACGGGAGATTAGATTTTGGTATATGAATTTTTAGGGACACAAACATTCAGTCTGTTACATCAAGGATAAGTAAACTGCCAAACGTCATATAATTTGTAAGTAGCACAGCTGGTTCAAACACATGTCTAATATTCTTTCAATATGTCTGTTTCTTCTTTTTCCTTTTCCTCAACTGTAGTGCTTGTGTTAAGAATCTAAAGGTATTCAGTGAAGCTAAATTTGTTCTTTAGAAAATCTATCAGCTATTAGGAAGATTTAGGAGCCAAAAAATTATTCTGATCAATATTATAGAAAGTGTATATCTTAGCAATAATAGACTCCCAGGTTTATGTGGTGTTTCATAACTACAGTGCTTCAGGACTATAGAGATTGATTAATTCAACCTTCTCATCTTATAGATAAGAAAATAGAGGCCAACAGGTTTCTGTATTATAAGTATTATTGAAATTACTATTATATTTGCCAATAATGAGGTTTAGAACCCAACCAATTTAGTCATAAAAAGGTGGACTGTGTACATTTATATAGCTCAATTAAAATCTGAGAGCTGAAAGAGACCTCCAGGTCTCTTACAATAATGTATCCATCTGCCTCTATCATGGTGGGTTTAAAACATATCACCAGGTTGTCTTTTTCTTTATAGCCTATAAAGAAGGCAATTCAGTCACCTCCCTTGCAAAGCATTAGAATATTGTTTATACCTCTCAACCTGACGACATTAAAAAAACTAATATATTCTATTTAAAGGTATTTAAAATTGTTATTTGAAAATTAGAAGCAGCCTTAAAATAGAAGTATTACTAGGCAACTGTAATAGTTAGAAATAACATAAGCCCGAGGTTTCAAAAGTAAGTAACTAGGGTGAAAGATGGAGGGGCAATGGGAAAGTTTCTTTTAATCTAGGAGAACAGTTATGAGGGTCTTCACAGTATAGTGTGAACCTGTTAGACTCATTCTGGGACCCTCCACGGTTGAATTTTTTGTAGCAAATGTTTATTGAAAGCTTCTTCTATATGAGTTACTGAGCTAAGAGCTTTTAGAATACAAAGACAACCAGATGCAGTTCCTGACTATAACTAGCTGGGAACTAGTTAGGGAGATATGGCAGGTGCACACATACCTCTAACAGGTATCAAGTGAAAAGTGGTATCAGATCCACAGAAACGCACTGCAGGTAGGGCAAGGCTACATCACGCTGGGGTTCAGGGAAAGCTCTTGAGGATGAATGTGATTTTGACAGTCAGAGACAGTGGAAAGGTTATGCACCCAGAAAGTATGGCATAAAGAGAGGCCTAAAGATGAGAAATATTCATATATAAACTTTTCATTTCAGGTCCTAAATCTACATTGGGACCTGTACTTTCCTGTTTGGAAGCTCCTCTCTTCAGTTCTCTATATATGAAAACCCTAACCACCAACGATGTATATAAAAAGATTGAGTGAATGTGTTAAAAGGGTGAGGTTGTTGGTAAATTTATTCTCTCTTTTCTTATTTAGTTTCATTTTTCTTTGTAAGTAGGATTGTAGTATAGAAAATAATTATTTTTTAAAAAGATACTGTACATACCTCTCATAGCCAACTTAAATCCTTGCTTCTCAATGTAAATTCCTGACTATCTGATAACATTACATTTGAATTGGAGTGTTAATGTGAACTCCTGATTTAAAGGGTGTGTGTGCGTGTGCGCGCGTGCACGCGCACGCATAGGCTCTGTCCACTGTAAGACCGTAGAAGCAATAATGACTCACTGGTAAACAGAACACTTACTGGTCTCTAAATAGCATTTTCTTTTCTTCTTCTTTTTTTTTTTTTTTTTTTTGAGACAGAGTCTCACTCCATCGCTCAGGCTGGAGTGCAGTGGCTTGGTCACTGCAGCCTTGACTTCCTGGGCTCAGATGATCCTCCCGCCTCAGCCTCCGGAGTAGCTGGGACTATAGGCATATGCCAACATGCCCAGCTAGTATTTTTGTATTTTTTGGAGACACAGGGTTTCACCATGTTGCTGGTCTCAAACTCCTGGGCTCAGGAGATCCTCTTGCTTTGGCCCATAAAAATGCTGGGTAATAGGTGTGACCCGCCATGTCCAGCCTCTAAATATCATTTTCTACTAAAATTAGCCAAGGTTCTTTGGAGGTCTGGGGCAGGGAAATATAACTTAAACCACGTAAGCCTAGACATACCAGAGTTCCAGAAGGAAGGTCCCCCAGGACTAACAGGGGCCTATCAAGGGGTTAGCTTGAAGGAGCGCTCACTGATTAATTTGGGACGATTTGGGCATTAAGAAGAAAATGTGAAGAGAGAGAGAGAAAGAAAGAAGAAAAAGGAGGAAGAGGAGGAAGAGGAAGAGGAGGAGAAGAAAAGCAGCAGTTTAACATTCATTTGACTCTCACTTTGACAACTGATATATAAAGGAGAAGAAGTAAATATTAACTCCCTCTTTTTAGGAAGAACTATAGGTTTTCTCCATTTGAGGAAAGATTTCCTTCCCAAATGGTGCTAGGTAATAAATGTTTTCATTTGAACCTTATGAAATGGTTTATATTCAACTTTTTTTTTTTTTTTTTTTTTTGAGACAGTCTCGCATTGTTGCCCAGGCTGGAGTGCAGTGCCGTGATCTCGGCTCGCTGCAACCCCTGCCTCCCAGGTTCAAGCAATTCTCCTGCCTCAGCCTCCTGAGTAGCTGGGACTGCAGGCACACACCACCACACCCAGCTAATTTTTGCATTTTCAGTAGAGACGGGGTTTCACAATGTTGGCCAGGATGGTCTTGATCTCTTGACCTCGTGATCCACCCACCTCGGCCTCCCAAAGTGCCGCGATTACAGGCATGAGCCACCGTCGCCCAGCCTCAACTATTTTTAATGTATAAAATTTCACATGATTTTCATTCCATATCCAAATATGGGATGAAAAAAATCAGAAATATCAACATTTTGTGACACCTAATGAAATGACCGATTCAGGTAAGAATCATCCATGGATGCTGAAACAATTACGCAAAAAGTTACTGGGGCAAAAGCATGAATCCCCCTGGTGCCAAGTGTCTCCAGCTGGATCACTTGCTGATTGCAAAGTGAAAACACACCTTTACATCTCAGTGGGGAGATGTGGTTAGCACTGCTTTAACGGAGGAGTCAAATCCAACTTGGTTAACGGGTGAGACAACCTAACATTTCGTTTCCCCTGATGTGATGCAGTCTGAAGTTCACAGCATGACCTATAAAGCATTCTAGCCAAAACTGTCAAAGCTGTGTGCTCATCATTCTCCATTTGCCCTTAGAAATCCATTCGATGCCTTTCACCATCCTGCTCTGCACCCCTGGAGACTCCCCTCTGCAGACTCCATTGTCCAGGCTCCTTTGCTTTCTGGCTTCTGGTTAGATTTGGCCAGTGCAGGGGCTCCAACAGCCATTTTGAAGGTAGATGAGAGAGATGTTGTGGTATTTGTTCCCCACCACCCGACTCCCTGCCCGGGTACAGTTTTGGTGGTGCCTGTGTTGCTGCTACATCCATGGCTCCTGGTGGGGACCCCTCTCCCAAAGCTCCAGCTCCTGCAATGCTTCAGTAACTGCACTCAGCTCAGGCTGTTGTGGACCTAGGGGCAGCAGTCCCACAGTGCCTCACCATCGCTTGTTCCCTATGCCTGCCCACACATCTGTAAATAGTCCCTTCATTTCACATCCTTCAGTTAGACCCTTTGAGTATGCTGTCTGCTTCCGGTCAGGACAATGATTGACTCTATCTGAATCAAACCTGTCCTTTAATTGAACAGGACATCAAGTCTAGAAAAACAAGGTGACACCTTGAGATAACAATCAAACAAATCTAGAATTTGGGACCATTTACTAGTCTGGTAGTTTCAAAGGTTAATGTTATAAAGAAAAAAGTAGAAGAACTCTTCCAGATTAAAGTAAGCTAAAGAGATAACAACTATCAAATGCAATGTATAAATCTGGTTTACAAAATCATATTATACTATATCCTATACCATATTTATTTTTGGAACGACTAAGAAAATTTTAATATTGACTAGATTTTTGATGATATTAAAAACATTACGTTAGATATGATAAAGGTATTATGGATTTTAGGCAAATGTCCTTTTAAAAAAGGTACATACTGAAGGAATAAGGCTGACTACCTTATCCTTATACTATGACTGCAACTTCCTTTAAAATGGGTAGCAAAATATTTAGATAGGTAATACGGCAGAATATGAACAGGCATTAAATCTAACTGATGGGGTCATGGTGTTCATTGTACCATCCTTTCAACTTTTCTGTTTGAACATTTTTATAATGGAATAAAACAGTGGAAAACATTAATTAAAAAAACAAAATTGCTAACCTACCCAGCAACGATTTATCCTTTTCCCAAACGGCTATAGTTTTTTTTACTTATACGGTTCATTTGCTTTTTGTATGTGCCTGTTCCAACAGATTGTCAGCTCTTGGAAGGGAAGGACTGGGCTTTTAATTCTTTTTATACCCTACAGAGTCTCGTGTAAAAGTTTTATTATTGTTATTATTAGAGACAGGGTCTCACTCTGTCACCCAGGCTGGAGTCCAGTGGTGTAGTCATAGCTCACTGCAGGCTGGAACCAAGTGAGCCTCTTGCCTTAGCCCCCTGAATAGGTGGGACTACAGGTGTGTACCACTCTGCCTGGCTAAATTTTTTTCTTTTCTTTTTTTTTTTTTTTTTTTTCTTTTAGACAGAGTCTCGTTCTGTTGCCCAGGCTAGAGGGCAGTGGGGCTATCTCGACTCACTGCAAGCTCTGTCTCCTAAGTTCTCCTGCCTCAGCCTCCCGAGTAGCTGGGATTACAGGTGCTTGCCACCATGCCTGGCATAATTTTTGTATTTTTAGTAGAAATGGGGTTTCACCATGTTGGCCAGGCTGGTCTCAAACTTTTAACCTCAAGTGATCCTCCCACCTTGGCCTCCCAAAGTGCTGGGATTACAGGTGTGCTAATTTATTTTTTGTAGAGATGGGGTCTCGCTACGTTGTTCAGGCTGGTCTTAGACTCCTGGGCTCAAGCATCCTCCTGCCTTGGCCTCCCAAAGTGTTGGGATTACAAGTGTGAGCCACTGTGCCCGGCCATTTTAAAATCCATGTAAGCCAGTCTCATTGTGCACAAACATAGGCATGTGTGGTCAGAAGGTTTCTATTTCTTTTTTCATTAAAGGAAGGGAAAAAGCTCAAAAAGATGAATGGGATGCAGAGAAGTGCAATTTAGACACTTTCTTGGAATTATCAAAGAGCAGTTTTGGGGTCCCTTCCTTGGAGCCAGTGAAGACAGATGGCATAGAGTCTGATACCTCACAATACCCTGGAAAGTTTTGGAACTTCAGACAAGCCATTGAAGAAGCTGGCTCCCAAAAAAGATTCAGGTGCATTCCAACTTTACAGTCTACTCAAGCCAGAGAGAAAATCAGGATTAGATTAAGTCTGAATAGAGAAAAACTAATTTTGAGTAAACTGCCTAATGAGATCTAGTCTTGTATTTATTTAACTTAATTGAAATAGCATGTCAACACACAAAAATTAATGTGGCATGCCGGGCGTGGTGGCTCACGCCTGTAATCCCAGCACTTTAGGAGGCCAAGGCAGGCAGATCACGAGGTCAAGAGATCGAGACCATCCTGGCCAACATGGTGAAACCTGGTTTCTACTAAAAATACAAAAATTAGCTGAGCGTGATAGTGTGTGCCTATAGTCCCAGCTACTCGGGAAGTTGAGGCAGGAGAATCGCTTGAACCCGGGAGGCGGAAGTTGTAGTGAGTCAAGATCGTGCCACTGCACTCCAGCCTTGCAACAGAGCGAGACTCCATCTCAAAAAAAAAAAGAAAAAGTAATGTGGCTGGGCATGGTGGCACGTGCCTTTAGTCCCAGCTACTCAGGAGGCTGAGACAGGAGGACTGTTTGAGTCTAGTAGTTCAAGTCCAGCCTACGAAACACTGTGAGAGTCCATCTCTAAAAACAAACAAACAGATAAACAAACAAACAGAATTAATGTAATTCTCTTCCTGGCTAACATTTAGTCCTTTTTGCCCTGTAAACCTGCTGAAACTTCCATGGTGGGCCAGAGCAGAGAGAGAAGCTCTGAATCATCTGGCAGAATGTGTGTATGGGCATGAGACAAATCCTGCAGATTCCTCACAGCAACACTACCTCCTACCCTATTTTCAGCTAAGAAAACCCTGATTTTCAGGTATCAGGTGCCCATACTTCAGGGAAATTGTCATCCTGTTCATTTGTCAATCTTTGGTTAAAACGTGGGCATGTGACATAATCAGGCCAAGGAAGTTGGGAGGGTGAGAGTGGGGGTGGTGGATTTTCTACGAGGCTTTCAGAAAATGTTTCTCTGCTCTTAAAAAAAAAAAAAGATATATTTGAGAAATAGACCCTTTCTGTTTCTAAATGTTATTGTATGAAGATGTGATGCAGCATTAACCTGCTGCTAACACCCTCTCCAAGAAATGAAAAGCCCTGGTTTGTAGCATTAGTCTATTTCCATTTCTGTGGTGTAAATTCTCCCATTATGGCCAATTTCAAGCTCTACAACTGACTGGCAAACTTCCTAAATATTTAGCAATTAGCTCTCAGGAGCCTGTGGGAACCAACTCCAGCCCACCATGATCACTGAGAGCTGCAGAACTCAACTTGTGAAAAGAGTAGGCATTGTGGTGGGGATGGCAGAGCAGAAAGGTGAAAGACTGTGTCTTTAATGACACTTGAAAGCCATGAAATTAACCAACCCGGGAATCTTCCTACCTCTGGACTTCTTACTACATCAGTTAATAAATGTACTTATTGGTTTGAGGCGGGTCAGACTGGTTTGTATGTGTGGGGAATCTGGGCTTAATGTAGCCAGTGCAGATATCCATGGGTTCTTACCCAGTGGAGGGAGGGGAATACAGCAGGGGAAAAGCTGAACGCTGGATATGGAAATGTTCAGTTGGTCAGGAAGAGGGGGGCAGCAGAGGATGGGGGGTGGGGAGGACCATCCGGGTTGAAACTGGACTCTGGCTGATTGCTGAGAGGAACAGGATGGTGGCTGGGGGCCAGCTGGGCTGTCAGAGCCCTTGCCAAGGAGGCTGAAGTTCAGGGCAATGCTCCAGCGAGAGCAGGCAACTAAGTGACAGTCAGGAAGCCAGGCAGAAACCCAAGCTTGGGAAGGGCTGCCCTGCCAGGTGCTGCAGATCACGGTGCTGTGGGATGGAGGGAAAGGGATGCATGAGAGAAGGGGAAATGTAGAGAGAGGCAGCAGTATAATTCTAGAGGTCTAGACTACTCACTTGCCATAGGATGGGAAAGGGCTTTCAATGTCCACTAAGGCAGAGTCAGAATTCGCTCAGATGCTGACCAGCTGAGGCTGCAGGTTGGGTGGGCTTTCAGTAACTGCCATGGATCAGGCTGAAAAATGCAGAAGAAACCAGCATCTTCTCCAAAGCTGCCTTAGCGAATTTTCTTGGTTGATTTTAGAGAATTGCTGCCTACCTGTCTTCTTAGACCTTAAAAAAGGGGCATCATTCCTCCCTCCTATTGTCACAGTCCCTGGGGTCTTGAGATACACTGCCAAGACTGATGTTCGGCCTTCTGAAATACACTCCCTCCTTCCTTGTGTGAAGAAATTTGTTTGCCTACTTGTGGCAGAAGCAATTTCATTCCTGTTGTGAAATGCCCCTTACTTGCCGTGTGATTTCTCCTCTTATTCATTTACTCTTTTTCTTTATTTTCTCTTCCCATCCATTTAGTAACCCACCCACAGGTATATTCTTCTTCAGCCCATTGCCATTCATTGAATGACTACCTAGGAAGGACTTTTATAATTGAATTGTATGGAGGAAGTAGGTGCAGGAAGAATGAAAGCTGATGTGTCAACAACATTCTCTGGGGATTTTCAGAACATTATTTTCCTCTCTGACTTAGCTGGGAAGCCAAAGGGCAGGAAACTTGGCTTCCTTTGCACTCTGTTACTGCTGGAAGTCATGGTTAGTGATTTTAATGTATTCAGTGGGCTGAGTTCTGTGACAATATCACTACCAAGGAGTAATTAAGGGTGGGATCAAACAGGAGAGGAAACCTTCAAAAGTGAAGATTTCCCCAGTTCACGCTGCCTCTTGCCATCTAGGAAAGTTTGGCTTATTTTCTGAGCATCTCCCAATTTAGTGAGATGCTTCACAGAGTGAATAAAAGGAATGCTTTTCTGCAATGCAAAACCCATCATAAAAAGTCACTAGACAATTATAAAAAGGGAAAATATTTGGAACTCTTTTAATAGACAAGGGCTAATTTTCTTTATAAGTAAAGAACTCCTAAAAATCCATAAGAGAAAGACCAATAGCCCAATAAAAAAATGTGCAAAAAGTCCATAGAAAATGGAACATGAATGTTGTTTAAACATATGCAGACATCCATTTTTCATGTATTAGATTGGCAATGATAAAAATATTAACAACACACTGTATTGGCAAGAATGTGAAGAGACAGGTGCTCTCATATACGACCGGTGGGAAAATAAATTGGTACCATCTTATAGAGGGTTATTTGGAAATATCCTTCAAAATTATGAACATCTATATGCTTTGACTTATTAAAGCCAGTGCTAGGAATTTATCCTATAGGTTTAGTCACATACATAGAGAATGAGGTGTTCACAAGATTGCACATTGCAGTTTTGTTTGTAATAGTGGAAGACTGAAACCAATCTAGATATCTCAATAACTGATTATTTAAGTAAATTATGCATATTCGTATAATGAAATATGATATAGCCATAAAAATGAGGGTACTGTTAATAAAGGAGAACACTATCTTTATGTGTATACCTTGAAAGATCTCCAACATATTTTAAGTGAAAAAAATTAAGGTGTAGAAAATTGCTTAATAAAAGAGTGGAGAAAAAATACTTACACACAAGACATGCCTGTATTTGTTTCTTATGCATAAAATATGTCCAGGAGGATATCCAAGAAATTGATAATATTTTGTACCTTGGTGAGAGGAAATGGGTGCCTGGGGCATAGGGTGGGGGAGTGAGTTTTTCCTTTTTAACTTTTGTTCATTTTGGAAATGTACTGCTAATTCAAATTAGTAAATAAAAATTGTTTAAGAGAAATGTTGGACACATTACATCTGAAATGACCTAAATTCACCCAATCTGCACTATGTCCTTAATTTTCCATTTCAGCCTCTTTTATTATTGATGTTAGTGGCTTTCCATCTTCATCTTTACATTTTCTCTCTTCCTCCAGGTGCCACGCGTTTTCTCTCTGCTTCTGTCCTCAGTTTGCCACTTGATTTCCCCTGCAGTTGTCAAGTAATAGCCCTTTTAGCTGGAAATTACTACATAGACCTCTTTCTGTGTGCCAGACCAGGATAATCATCTCAATCCTTTCTTCGACACCTCCTCCCCTACCGAATAGAAAATAAAGTCATGGTTGGGAGTTAAGCCGGAAGCTGGCTATCCTTGCAGGAAACCAGGCAACTGCCAGAGTAGTTAGTAACTTAAGGCATATATGTTGCTAATGGTGGATGAGGTCATTTCAAGAGCTGGAATTGGGAAGAAGGATAAATACATACATGGAAGAGCAATAGAAGTCTACCCTATGGAGCGTGTGGTAGTGAGTACTGAAGTTGAGTTTCAGATCCTTGCTCTGCCACTTACTGGTTAAGGCAAGTTTTCTGAGGTTAACTTCTCTTCTCTGTAAAATGGGTTCTATAATGTTTAATGTGACTAAGACTGCCGGGCTGGCAGTTAACCCGAATCCATCCTTGTTTTCTTTTGTGGTAACAGATACAGTAGGCACATGGCTACTAACATATTTCCAAGTCTCCCTTGCTGTTAGACATGGTCAAGGAACTAATTCCCTGCCAGTGGAATATGAGCGAAGTGTGTGTCATATTCAGCTCTGGGACATAAGACTCCTCCATGTTCTTTCCCCTTCCTACAAGGTGGAACCCAGAACAACTCAACCTTGACTATGGAGACAAGAGCAAGATCATAGGGATTTCAGAGTAATGATTTGGGAGGAACCTAGTTCTCTAAATGAATATATGAAGCAGAGTTGCCTGTCCACCTGGAACACCTGCCCACTGTTACGTGAGAGAGAAATGAACTTAGATTTTTTAAACCATTCCATCATTGTTGGGTTTCCTTCTTATGGGAGAATAGCTTTACCCTAATCAATAGAGTTAAGTGTTTTTATGTTGCAAGTAATAGAATACTCAACTCAGACTAGGTAAATTAATAAGTGGTTTTACTTGGCTCCCATATAAGAGAAAATTTTTAAAGGATGGAAAATTTTAGCGTTTTTTGATTCGGTATTCAGTGATATCATCAAAATTTGATTTTCTCCTGTACCTTTGTCAGAATGTGAAGTCAACTTCACTCTGACGCTGGTTGCCCTTATGAACAAAAGCTCTCTGAGAAGGAATTTGGAGGAAAGACTTCATCCCTGTGAACAGTTTGCCAACTGAGGAGATCACAGCCGTTTGTGTGTATTCCAGTGAACAGCGTGTTCAGGTTTTAAAGCAAAATTTCTTGTCTGGGATCCCACTCAGGTTTGTTTATGCAAATAAAGGATTCAAACTTGCATGGTTCTGATTAGTCAACACTGCTGAGTTCTGATTGGTTGATACAGCTGAGCCCTGATTGGCTGAGGCAGGTGAACTCTGATTGGTTGGTTCAGGTCAGAGCTGAAAGTCCCCTGGTTAAAAAGGTGTGGGTTTTCAGGGAACTCAGAGGACTTGTGTGGCCTTTAGTCAGTAAATAGCCTCTTGGCTCCATTTTAAATTTGGGACCAGTTAGCCACTCAGGATTCATCTGAAAGGCTGGGTCTTTCAGGTTCACATTTGTTCACATCCTGAAGGTGGCAAAAGGGCTATGGCAATTCCAGGCTTCATGTCAGCTCCTTCCAGAAGGAGGGAGAGAGAGGAAAAGTTTGCACAAGTGAGTGTCTTTCCTACACCCCCAGAAAACTTCTTATTGGCTCGAATTTGGTGACATCTCTTCCCTGAACTGTGACCGGGCTTATACCCATCAGCTTAAGCCCTAGCCACTTGTCCTATCCCTAGCAGCAGGGGTAGGCCAGCTTTTCTAGAACATGCGGGCTATGTGGAGGAGGCGCGGGTAAAAATTGGAATGCGTGGTAGGGAAATATCACATATCCACTACAGGAAGGTATTTATTGTTTTAAGGATTAAATGGAGTGAGATAGCATATAAAGGGCCGAGCACAGGGCTTGGCACAGAGGGGGTGGGTACTGATTGTTAATTTACTCTTCCTTCCTCCATCTAGTTAGCTGTGCAGCAAAGTGGTATGGGGTTAAGGAAGATTCCCTGTTTAGGTTTCTCAAGGCTGTGTATTTGCAGGACCAGTGAAACAGCACTGTGATGTGCACAGAGAAATCTCCTCTCAGTTTCAAGATTCCTGTCACCCATGGTAGTTATTGGCAGGAATCGCCCAGGGAGAGCACCACCACCTCACACTCAGTTCCCAAGAGAATGAATATAAGACTTGGCTCCACCCTTCCGGAAGCTCCTTTCCACAATCCTAGCTGATTACTGGGCCATCAACTTTTTTTTTTAAAATTGTTTGTTTGTTTTTGAGACTGAGTCTCGCTCTGTCACTCAGGCTGGAGTGCAGTGGTGTGATCTTGGCTCACTGCAACCCCTGCCTCCTGGGTTCAAGCGATTCTCATTCCTCAGCCTCCCGAATAGCTGGGATTACAGGCGCCCGCCACCACACCCAGCTAATTTTTGTATTTTTGGTAGAGATGGGATTTCACCATGTTGCCCAGGCTGGTCTCGAACTCCTGACCTCGAGTGATCTGCCTGCCCTGGCCTCCCAAAGTGCTGGGATGATAGGCGTGCACCACTGCGCCCGGCCAACTTTGAAAGACACAGGTTTGAGATGCCAGAAGGGGCTGCCTACCGAGCATCTTGTGTTATCAGTGCTTCTTCAGGTGGGATGGTGATTGAGAGACGTGTCTGGGCCAAGTTAATGGCTTCTCCTGCATTCACTTGGTTAGAGGCTGTATCATGTAATAAAAAGGTTCTGGACATGAGTCTGAAACTTCATTTTACCATCACTATCTGTGTGATTTTGTGTAATTTAATTCTTTTTGCTTTAGGTTCCTCATCTGTAAAATAGGGCCTTGACTCTTGCTCTACCAGCCATTTAGGGTTGTTGTGAGGCTCAAAGAAATGTATTTGAGAGGACTTTGTAAATAGAAAATACATTTTAAATAAAAAGAGTTGGCTAACATAATAATGGAAATACCTTTCTAGGATCTAAATTTCTCCATACTAAGGGTCATCTGGAGCTTGTGAACAAAACTAGTTGAGGGAGAACAGGCCAAGTGGGATATTTGTGTTCATACTGACAGCAGATAGGGCTAGGTTTAATGAACAATTATGTATTGGTTACCTAGGTGTGTTTGTTACTGGTGTTTTACATGTTAGCTGCTAATTTAATCTTATTACTAACTCAATAAAGTAAATATTATCATACCAGTTTTATAGATGAGGAAACTGAGCCTGAGAGTGGTTAAGTGCCTGTACCAATATCACACATTTAGGAAGTGGCAGGTCTGGATTTTAAAGGTAAGTCTGTTTAGCCACCAAGGCAAATGAGGCCATCAACTGATTCAGGCAGGAAAAACGTGACCACCCACGATGCTGTATCCAGGTGGACTAGCTTATAAGACAAGGAGACATTCATCCAGGGGCTTGTAATAACTCTTTCACTTGCCTATTCATCCATGTAATCCACAAACATTGACTGAGTACCTCTCATGTAAGAGGAACTGTGCTAGATTTGTAATAAAACAATGAAGAAAATAGAGTTCCCAAGGGTTCAAGAAACATCACTGCAGCAGAGTAGCTTGTCAGACATCCTATTTATCCTTAGTTCAATCCTGTCAGGAAAATTGCTCCTATTGCTTGGCTAGTATTAAAGTTCTAAACATTATTGTTCCGTAGAAAGGATCTGCTTACACTGTTTCCTGCCAGAGAATGGCTTAAGTCCATAATAACTGAAGGTCATACACCCGATGATTTCTTTTCAGAGGCTACTGCGCAATGGTTTTGAAATGGTAATAATTGCCTATTGCTCTCTGGATTATCTTATTGTCTGGCAATGGTTATGAAGACAGTGGAGTTTTAAGAGGCCATTCAGTAAGAGTGACAGAAGGAACTATTTTTTTATTTTTCTCTGAATGACTCTCAAAGTGAGCATTGAATTCAGAGCCCATAAAGGTTTGAAAGAACCTCTGTAATAAATTCAAAGTTCTTAAAGCTGAAGGGAGGCTGAGTTATAAAATAATATAGAAAACTAAAGGTGTGGCTCATACATAAAGTGTTGTTGAAGGATCCTGAGTGAAATGGAGATGGGCTGGGTGAGTCTCACGATTAAAATAGCTGCCGAAAGGATGTTTTGCATCTTAATGTAAAGGTGCTATGCTCCTCTCCTTTGCGAAGTGTTGTGCAAATAAGCATCCCAGTCTGAAAAAATTCTACAATTGTATATGTCCATTCCAATGCTACTTGATGACAGTTTTTTTTGAGGATAAAAAGCATACTTTGTTAAGCGCCTACTAAGGACTGGACACATGAAGTATTTTGCTCATGTAACACTCACCACAACCTTGTGAGCTAAGTTGTGTTTTCACCATTTTGCAAAGCTCTTTCCCGTACTCAGATTTGTTGATTCATTCAACAAATATTTTTGAAGAGGCTACTATGTGCCAGGCAAGCTTTACATTCTGGTATATAGAGCAGTGAACAAAGCTACACATATCCCTGCCTCCATAAGCTTTTGTTTTAGTGGGTGGAGATTGAACTAAACAAGCAAGCAAACAAACATAATATTCAAGGCTTTGGAGATTAGTGCTATGGAGCAAGTAATGGAGTAAGCGGGAAGAAATACTAGAGTGGCAGAGGTAGGATTTTGTGAATTTATATAGGATAGTCAATGTATTAGTTATCTATTGCTGAGCAGCAAATTACTCCAAAACTTAGTGGCTTAAAACAACAAACATTTATTATCTCACAGCTTCTGTGGGTCAGAAACCCAAGTACGGCTTAGCTGGTGTCTCTGCTTCAGGGTCTCTCAAGAGGATGCATTCAGTGTGCCAGCTGGAACAGTTGGCAGGATTCAATTGATTGCAGCTTGTTGGACTGAGAGAACTCAGTTCCTTGTTGGCTACTGGCTGGAGGCCTCCCTCAGTCCCTTGTCATGTGGGCCTTTCTTTATGGCAGTTCACAGTATGGCAGTTGGCCTCCCTCAGAGTGAGCAAGCAAGCGAGAGAATGAAAGTGTGTGTCCAAGATGGAAGCCACAGTCTTTTTTGTAACTGAATCTCAGAAGTGACACTCTATCATGGCTGCTTAATTCTGTTTGTTAGAAGCAAGTCACTAAAGCTAGTGCATACTCAAGAGGTGGGAATTACACAGGGTGTTGAGTACCAGGAGGTAGGAGTCATTGGGGCCCATCTTGGAAGCTGTACTACCATAGTCAGTAAGACTTCTCTGGCTGGGTGCGGTGGCTCACGCCTGTAATCCCAGCACTTTGGGAGGCTAAGGCAGGTGGATCATGATATCAGGAGTTCAAGACAAGCCTGGCCAAGATGGTGAAACCCCGTCTCTACTAAAAATACAAAAATTAGCCGGGTATGGTGGCAGGTGTCTCTAATCCCAGCTACTTGGGAGGCTGAGGCAGAGAATTGCTTGAACCTGGGAGGTGGAGGTTGCAGTGAGCCAGGATCGCGCCACTGCACTCCAGTCTGGGCAACAGAGTGCGACTCCATCTCAAAAAAAAAAAAAAAGATTTCTCTAAGGAGAGGACATTTGAACAGAATTCTAAAGTAAGTGAGAGAGCAGGTGCTACCTCTGTGACCTCATCTTATACTGGTCTTTCCTCAGCCTTTGCACTGGTTGTTTCCTCTGCCTTTCAGCTAGTGGAAAGGCTGAGGAAGGGCTACTACAAGATGAGGTCAAGGAGGTAGCCTTAGATTTATGTGGGTTATATTGTGGAATTTGGATTTTACTTTTAATAAGATGGGAAGGCTTTGGAAGGTTTTCAGCAGAGGAATGACATGAGTTGACTTGTGTTTTAAGAAAATCACTGTGGTTGCTGTGTGAATAGTTTGGGGGAGTGGGCATTAGCAGAAACAATGAAAGAAGTTAGGAGGCTATTGTAGTAATACACTTGAATGATAATTATGGCTTAGACCATAGATAGTAGTGGAGGTGTGGGAGAGGTGGTTGGATTTTGCATATATTTTCTAGTAGAGCTGACAGGATTTGCTGATGGTTTAGATATGGAGTGTAAAGAAAGTGAGGAGTTAATGAAGACTCCAAGGTTTTTGGACTTAGCAACTGGAAGAATAGAATTGCTCTTGATTAAGCTGGAAAATACTGATGGAGGAGCAGATTTTGAGAGAGGAAGTATAAATAAGGGATTTTGCGCATGTTAATGTATGCTTATTAGACATCCAACTAAAGATGTTGAGTTGGCAATTGGCTATTATAGTTTGGAGCTTGAGAGTGCAGTGGACTATAAATATTAATTTGGGAATTCCCAATATTCACAGGATATTTAAAACCAATGGACTAGATGAAGCTACAGCAGAAGTGAGTATAGATTGAGAAGTGGAAAAGCCTGTGAATTGAAAACCAGGGGAAAACTTCACGGTGTGGAAATTAGGAAAATAAAGTCAACAAAGAAAACTGACAAGTCACTAGAAAGAGAGAGGGAGAACCAAGAGAAATTAATGCCTTGGAAGCCCAGCAGTGAAAGTGTTTCATGAGGGAGAGAGTGATCAACTTTGTCAAATACTGCCAATAGGTCAAACGAGATGAGGATTGATGATTAACAATAGATCTGGGAACATGGAGGTCATTGGTGGCTTTGATGAGTGCTGTTTCAGTGGAGTGGGAGCATGAAAGGGGAGCAAGTGGAGAAGGTGAGAACTGAGGTTTTATGAGAAATTGATGTCTTTTCAAAAACTGGTTTACTGAACACATGCATTGCAACAAACTCCCCTGTGGTGTTTATTAGAAATATTGATTTTGGGGGCTCCACTTCAGGATCTCTGGAGATGGCAGCCTGTAATCCTTATTTTTAGCAAGTCTCACAGATGATTTTCAGGCACATCAAAATTGGAGAACCAATATCCTGCCCCATGCACTTAATCTTGCATCTGTTAAAGCCACTGTTTGACTTAAGATACTGTAAGGATGTTCTGTTTGTGTAACCCAAATGAGCATTTGGTGGATAATAGTTTGTCCTGCATGCATTTCTACATTTTCCTTTAGTCTTTTTTTGTTGTTCTTGTTGTTTTTTGAGACGCAGTCTCACTCTGTCACTCAGGCTGGAGTGCAGTGACACAATCTTGGCTTACTGCAACCTCCCCCTCTGGGTTCAAGCGATTCTCCTGCCTCAGCCTCCCTAGTAGCTGGTTCAAGCAATTCTCTTGCCCAGTCTCCCATTAAGTTACAGGTGTGCACCACCATGCCGGGCTACCTTTAGTCTTTTTATTCCCTGAAGTTTTTAAGAAAACCAGACAAAGATATTCTATAACCCCAAAGAGTAGCAGTAGGTAAACAAATCTCTCTTCCATAATGGCTCCTAGGAACCTCTCACATTTTGGAAATTTCAGAATCAGCATGTTAGCTTCCTGAGGATGCTGGAAATAGACAAAATTCATGCAGATTCAGGAGGAATTCAATATTTCTTGGTCACTGAAGTGCTTAATTTACTTAGCTTGTCCACCTGGAAAGACAGAGGCACTATTCCAGTCGGGTCTACTGGGAAGGATGGGGGTCACCTGGGCTTTCTTTTGCTTTAGAGCAAGGGTTGCACCGTTCAGCAGTATCTGTGGATTGTTTTTTATCTGGCCTGAGATTTTTGCCCTAGGAACAGATATGTTTCAAAGAGAACAATGCGGTGTGGGAGGAATAGAGGTGGTAAAAATTTAAACTTAAGTTTTCCATTGTGTACTACACAGAAGAAGGGCCTCATAGGTTTTAGGAAAGGTTGTTCCTTCTCTCCTCAATCCTCTTTTCTTTTTTATGGCCCCCTTCCAAGGCCTAGAGACTTGTATTTTAACCCCCGTAGTCCTTTCTCATAGCTTGCAAACTTCAGGACCTGGATGCCAGTGGAGGTTCTCTGCTCAGTTATTCTGGTCCCAGAAGAGAGTGGGAGGATCTAATCCCATTAATGGAAGCTCTATTTTCAATCCTCCCTTTAGTGAGAGCTGCTACGGATTTCCTCCCTAGTTTACTTAAGAAGCAAGAGACCACTGACAATGTCTTTCTTAGAGGTAGCCCAACGTGGCTAACAAAGGTGTATAGAAATTGTATTCCAGTTACTGTTATATGTGTTTATGCTATCCATTGTGGCCAAAGCAATTTAAAATATAACAGAGACTAATGAAAAACATGACAATGGTGCATGTAAATTTAACTGTGGGGCCCGGCATGGTGCCTCACGCCTGTAATCCCAGAACTTTGAGAGGCTGAGAACAGGTGGATCACTTGAGGTCAGGAGTTCGAGACCAGCCTGGGTAACATGGTGAAACTAGATTTACCCAAGAACGGCTCCATGAGAAAAGGAAGTTATCTGCTGATCAGAACCCCTACCTTCATCACCTTCTATATGAGACCTGGTAGCCCTGGCACGCAGAGAATTAATGTAACATCTGGAGTGGGAGTCACATGTGAACACATGGGCATCCTTCATTATTCCCTTTGGGAAGATCTCCATGAAGACCTGTGATCTCTGAGATTGATCTTTTTAGTTTATGACATCCCAACTGATGGTGTTAGTAGATAGTTTGCAATGTTAACTGCATTTTTTTCTTTACATATTTGAACCAAATGCTTCTTTAACGCACAGTGAAAATCTGTGCAAAACAATGCACAAGTTAGCATCCTTGGGGTGCTTAAAAATAACAGACAAACAAGACTGGAACTCTAGTTCTAGCTAATGAAAAAGCTTTAAAGGCTGGAGTAATTTCTTTTTCTGATAATCACTCAGTATGTTTATAGCAAATGGTGCCAAGTTTCTTTCAAGAATATATGTGGTTTAAAAATTACAACGTCTAACATTTTCTTTCTTTTAGTGAATAGATTTGTCAAACATTTCCCAAATGTACTTTTTTTCTCTTAAGAGATGCAGCAGTGAACTGAACAAACAGTAATTCTTACGTAATTAATACGTAGCAGGTGTACCTAGCAATTTCAGTTTGGAATCCCCACTCCTTAATCCTTAACTGCATTGCCCTGTCATACTCCTACCACATCTCCTATCATGCCCAAGAACCTCTCCTGACTCTTGTAAATAGCACAATGGACACAATCTAATTTGCCTTTGAGGGCAGCTCTTAAATTTACTGCAAAAGTAAAGACAGGCACTCTCAGATAAATTTATGTGTGTGCATATGTGCAAACGCACATATTCATTTTCCTCAAACCTCATTCTCAAAGCTCTTTATTACCTCTTTAGTTCAATACACCTTCCCTAACATTCTGCATCCCCATCTAACACCTGCTTGTTAATTTCATTCAATTTTCAGCTAGTCTTTTAGCAAGCGAAGGCAACCCACTCAAATGATATAAAAGGACTTTTCCTTTTTTTTTAATTCTCGGATCCTTTTACTAACACTAATCACATGCCTACCATATGCTTTCCAAGATACTGGTTTCCATCCTTTTGTTAACTTGTCCTGTGTGTCACCCAAGGTCGAGTTTCCTTTGTTGAGTGCAGACAATACCACAGGGTAGGGGTGGGATGATATGAAATGAGTATCTGAAAGCACAGCTTCCTGCTTCCCGGGAAGTGTTGCTTCACTTGTGCACAGGGGATGGTGTGAGAGAGGTCGGAGTGTCAGAATTCCCCCTGGTCTTTTCAGGTGTGGCATGACTGCCTTTCCCACTAAGTTACATCCCTGATGGACGAGCTACCTAGGGTTGTTTTAATTTAACTTCTTTTATTGTTCTTTTTCTTTTCTTTCTTTCTTTCTTTTTTTTTTTTTTTTTTTTGACAGGGTCTCACTCTGTCGCCCAGGCTGAAGTGCAGGGGCGTAATCTTGACTCAATGCAGCCTTGTCCTCCCGGGCTCAATTGATCCTCCCACCTCAGCCTCTCAGCTAGCTGGGACTACAGGTATAAGCCACCATGTCTGGCTAATTTTTTATATTTTTTGTAGTAACAGGGTTTCACCATGTTGCCCAGGCTGGTCTTGAGCTCCTGGGCTCAAGTGATCTACCCATCTCGGCCTCCCAAAGTGTTGGGATTACAGGCGTGAGCCACTGCACCCTGCCCAGTTGTCCTTCTTAAGCATTTTTCTATCTCATTCCAATAGCTGTTTAATTTTTAAGTTACAGATAAAAGATCTGGTTTTGCTTGCCAGTAACTACTATAAAGCTTTGGGCAACTTACATAACTGCTCTAACCCTCAATTTTCTCATCTGTTAAAAAAGAGAATTAGATTAAATAGTCAAGAGGTAAAACGGCTCAAGAGAAAGATCTGTGCTGCCACAGATCTTGTCTGTGTTCAGCAGTACAATAAGAGGAATGCCCCCTTAACACGCTACCACTTATTGGGCACCTACTATATGCTGGATACTCTGTCAGATGTTTATACACATGGTGTTTCATTGAATTTCCATGGCAACCCCAGGAGTTAGACTTTATTATTATTATTATTACTACTCTGTTTTACAGGTGAAGGTGCTAAGACTCAGAAAGATAAGTAGCTCTTTCCAGATCATAAAGTAATTGACATAGCTGGACTTTGGCCACCAAGCACATGTTCTTAACCATGCTGCTACCCTACTTCCCACTTTACTTGCTTTTTTTCATTGCCTGACAGTTTACGAATGCCTGTTCATAGCTGCCATCTTGGAATCAGATGGTCTGGGATCCGGTCTTGGCTCTATTGCTTACTGGCACTTTGGCCAACTTGTGTAACCTCTTCAAACCTCAATTTTCTCCTCCGAAAAGAAGACAATACCCACCTGCTATGGTCTGAATATTTATGTCTTCCCCAAATTCATATGTTGAAATCCTCACTTCCAAGGTGACTGTATTGGGGATGAGGCTCTAAGAGCTGATTAGGTCATGAATGTGGAGCTCTCATGAATGGAAATAGTGCCTTTGTAAAAAAGGCCTGAGAGAGACCCTTCACTCTTTCTGCCATGTGAGGTTAGAGTGAGAAGATAGCTGTGTATGAGGAAGTGGGCCTTCACCAGACACTGCCTCTGCCAGCACCTTGATCTCAGACTCCCAGCCTGCAGCACTGTCAGAAATAAGTTTCTGTTATCTATAAGTTACCTAGTCTATGGTGTTTTGTTATCATAGCCTTAACAGACTGAGATACTACCTTATAGTGCTGTGGTAAAATGAAAATATGTAAGATGTGTGGCAGTAGTTGCCTGGTTCCATATTGTTTCTATGTGGCTATCATTTAAACACCACCTGCAGGCTCAGCCCCAGCTCAGGCTCCAGGATCCCTCCTTCCTCCATGGGAGAAGCTTTAAATACCTCTTGTTTATGCTGAGAGGGATTCAGCATCAACCACGGTTCCTCCCGGTCCTGATGGCTCAGATGTAGTAAGTGAGCCTCTAGCCTGAATGCAGCATGGTAGAGTTAAGATGGACCCTGGGATCATACTGCCTGTGTTTTAATCTTAGCTCTGTATTACTGATGACTTGGGCAAGCTACTTTGCCTTTCTGTGACTTGAATTTCTCATCTGTAAAATGGAGAAGAATAAGAGTAGCTATTTCAGAGGGTTGTTGTGTAGATATGTTAAAAATAGAAATACATATAGCAGCATATGGGAAATATTTGTTATTTTTATTTTTACAGAACTTACCTGATATATACATGTATATGTAAGTGACATCATATATGCTTATATCATTAATGCTTTTTAGGCCCCTGCATGGTTGCCCCAGGTTCTTGAATCACTTGCCCAATCTCTGAGGCTGCAGGCCTCATTGCAATCATGCACTTGGGCAGGGCTTCTGCCACTAAACTCCTCTTCTGAGGTGGAGCCTTGCAGTCTGCCGAGAACTTCCTTGATGCTGACTCCCTTCCCGCATCTCTGAATATTGCTTCTCCAAAACTGTGTTCTGGAGTTGTATGTGGTTCCTTGGTGCAGACCACTTGTTACCCATCAGCCATATTCCCTGGAGCTTGCATCTGCTCCCTCCTGCATCCTTCCCCATTGCTTGTGCTTCGGACCTGCTTGCCCGGTCCTGAGCTGGTACAGTGTGTGTGTTTAGAAGTTACCACCTCAGCTTGACACAACCTTGTCAAATAACTTTGTGAAACAGTTTACACATAAAATGGTTATGAATCTCAGTACACATCGGGTGAACAAGAGACATCACATTTCTCTACTTTTTTGGGGTAGTAGTGATATAATTCACATATCATACAATTTACCTATTTATAAAATTCATTTTTTGGTATATTTGCAGAGTTGTGCAATCAACACGCTTATCAATTTTGGAATGTTTTCACCTGTGCCTGCAAATCCTCTATTCTTTAGTTGTCACTCCTCATTTCCCCTTGCCCTAGGCAACCACTAATCTATTTTCTGTCTATAGATTTGCCTATTCTGGATGTTTCCTATAAATGGAAACAGACACTATGTGGGTTTTTGTGTGACTGACTGCTTTGATTTAGCATAATGTTTTTAAGGTTCATCCATGTTGTGGCATGACTTACGTACTTCCTTCCTTTTTATTGCTGAATAGTATTTATTCTTCTCCACTTTTGGCTCAATAATCAATTATTACTTTTGGCCCCTGTTCCACAGGTCGGTGAGAAATTCAACTTCAGTCATTCTTGTGCTTCCCATCTGGGGCTGTGTCAAGATTCCAGGCTCTCAAGCGGAGCCGAGATCTCAGAGGCCCAGGAGGGCATCAGACATATGACCACACAGGTTATTGCTGAGATGTCACTGTCTCTCCCTATGTGGTCTTTAAGAGTCTCCCCTCTCCTGCATTTATGCTAGCCTCTGGAATATGAGAACTGTTGTGGTTGGGAAAACCTGGGCTAATGTTCCGCCTCTTGGTGCACCAATGGCCAGTCTCTCTGAGGTTCTGCTGTGTCCTTGGGGCCCTGCTAGGGAGTAAGGCAAAATACAGGGTACCTTAAAATCTGACTCCTCCTCTAAGTCAGAGAGACTTTCATTTTAGATGGGGGGTATTCTTCCCCCAGAACTATTTAAATTTTCTTCCATGCCCTCAGGTTTTTAAAAATAAAAATCAAACATTCCAACCTTGAACTCTTCCCCAGGCAAAAGCAGCACAGATATCAAAGAGGAAAAACAGAAGGGAAAAACATAAGTAAACTTTAAAAAGTTATCTTGTGTTAGAGTTCTTTTCTGGTTGTTCAAATCTCTGTACCAGCATAGGCTCATAATGTATTTGAGCATTTTATCCTGCTACATCTTTTCATATTTCCAGTCAAGTTACTGTAGCTCTTTCCTGTACTACCAGCCCACCCGCCACTGTTCTCTGACAGCTTTTTAACTCCTGCAAGCCACTGGTTGCTGTGATGGCAACGCCACAACCTGGACGCTGTTGCTTGAATTTTTACTTTAATTGCATAATGGAACTCTCTCTCTTGTGGTGGAATGAAAATATTAAATATCTCATCTATGCTGTTAGAAATGTAGAAATCGATTTGCTTTTCTGTTATACATTTCTATCATACATTTTTTATTTCTATTACATCTTTCTGTTGTAACTATCTATTGTACTAGGTTTTGTTCTCAAGATTCCTTTATGCTCTTAAAAATAATTAAGGATCTCAAAAAACTTTTTCTGTGGATATTAACTATGCTATAAACATTTTTCTTTCTTTTTTTTTTTTGAGACGGAGTCTCACTCTGTTACCCAGGCTGGAGTACAGTGGCACGATCTTGGCTCACTGCAACCCCTGCCTCCTGGGTTCAAGCGATTCTCCTGCCTCAGTCTCCTGAGTAGCTGGGATTGCAGGTGCCCGCCACCACACCTGGCTAATTTTTGTATTTTTAGTAGAGACAGGGTTTCACCGTGTTGGTCAGGCTGGTCTCAAATTCCTGACCTCGTGGTCCGCCCATGTCAGCCTCCCAAAGTGCTGGGATTACAGGTGTGAGCCACTGCGCCCAGCCAAACATGCTATAAACATTTTTAAAATAATTATTTATTCATAACAATAATAAACCCATTGCATGTAACATAAATAACATATTTTTAATAAAGAATGTATTTGTTTTTCCAAGCAAGAGAAACTTAGTGATTAGCATAGCATTGTTTCATGTTTTTATGTTTTTTGCTTTTTAATGTCTGACAATAGAAGATGGCTGGATTCTTATATTGGCTTTTGCGTTCGATGTGGTATGTTACGTTGTTTTCATTGAAGAATATTAAGAAAAACCTGGCATCACAGAGTGATGTAGTTGGAAAACAGAGGATTATTTTAACAGCCTTTTGGATAATTGTATCTTCTATCCTAAACCTCAGCTAGAGGTAGTTTCTTAAAGGTTATTGGGCAATAAATATTGCCATATATTTCCTTTGGAGTGACAGGCTCACTTTGTACATTTTCAAGGAAAGGTTTGGCAAATACCTAAATCTGAATACGTTGGTCTTTCAAGTGAAATGGTGTTTCATGAGGAGAGTGGTTAGTTTAACTTGCAACTCAAGGAATATTTTATGGTAGAGACAACCATGCTACTTCACTATTCAGCAGAAGTGCTTTCTGTATACTTGATAGTTTGTCACACAGAATATTACAAAGACATGTACTGAAATGTTGAAATTCATTGAGGTTAACAATTTTCAATGCTTCATCAAGGACATTCTTAAGTAAACTGGCTTCCTTCTTTGTTTGTCTGTTCCCCACTCCCACCTCTTCTATTGTGAGTGTGTGGTATGAATAATGTGATGACTGTTAGGTGCTGTTTGGTGCCACTGCTTTGACTTGTACTTAGATGCTGGCAGTTTGACCCCGGATTACTTTTGTACCATCATTGTAAATGTCCACACAGTGAAAAAGGCAAATCATTTTTGTAGTATTATTATGAAAATAGTTTTGATTTCACAGATGCCCTGAAATGGTCTCCAGGACTTTGCAGACCGCACTTTGGGAAGGTGAAAAGCAGGGGTGATGAAAGGCTCCAACGGAAGGAAGTCTTCCTTTCTTTCTGACTTGTTGCTGCCTAGGACCTTGTATTCTGTATGTGCCCAGGTCTATCCCAGCACCTGGGATCACAAGGTCCTAGGCTTGTAGTGGGATGGCCACGACGCAACACGACTGTGTCTTTGGGAGCCCTAGGCACTGAGCCTTTTTACTTGCTCAGCTTGCCCAGTGTAGTAGCATTGGGAGGGGTAGTGGCATGAGATGATGTCTTTTCCCCTTTCCTTCCAACTGTAAGAATTTAGTAATGAAAATACTGGCACAACTCCATAAAATCTTCAAACTGCTGAATAAACCATCTAGAAATAGAACTGACCAGAAAGGTACACCCTTCTCCTTGTGGTTTGAAAGCATTTGTCCCTTAAAGGGGCTGTATTGATTACCTTCAACGTTTTTCCTACACAGTTTAATTTCACTGGATTGTAACTGAAGAGTTTGGGGAAAGTTCCTGGCCTTCTATGCTGTACAGAGGAATAGCCTGAAAGACAGCCTTTCTGAGCATCACCACATGTAAACGGATCTGGAAGCTTTGAACTGTGAGTCTGTTGGGCTCCCTTCCAAACTCACGATGGTTTGTTTTATGTAAAAACATGATACAAGTTACTTGGCAACTTGTATCAAGGGTCTAATCCTTTATTATGCCACCATAACTGGGTTAAAGAGTATATGTGGTAAGCAAAAATACTTACCTGTGATAGAAGATAAGCATAGGATTAAGTACATTTTGTGATTTCTGAATTAAATATGCTAGAAAAAGCTTTTATTTAAATCCAAAATTCTGTTTTGCTCTTGGGGATTTTAGACAAGAAAATTATATGTTTCCAGAATCATACATGTTGGCAGATTTCTAAGCATCCAAGGCTGTGTGGTTTTTTTTTTTTTTAAGAAAAATTCATCTATTTATTAAGAACAGTATTTATCAAGGGCCTAATTTGTGCCAATATTCTTCTAGATATGGGGATGGAGCGGTGAATAAGATATACACAGTCCCTGTTCTCATGAAGCTTTTAATCTAGAAGGAGGAGAAAAAAAGGAACAAGTAAATAAGCAAGATAATTTTAGACAGACGAGCATATGAAGGAAATAACATAGGGTGTTGAGATCATGAAACACAGGTGAGATGGGGTGGTCAGAGAAGGTCTCTCTAGGGAAGTGACATTGGAGCCGAAACCTGAATGATGAGGAAGAGTCAGGTGCAATTGAAGCAGAGTGAACAGCAAGGACAGAGGCCCTGAGGTGAGACTACATTTGGTGGCTTTGAGGAATGAAATGAAAGTAGTATGGCTTGAGTGCAGTGAGCATAAGAGAAAATTGTGCAAGATGAGATCAGACCACATATAACTTTGTAAGCCATAGTTAGTGTGTTAGTCTTTTTGAGCTGCTATAACAAAAATAACATAGACCAGGTGGTTTAAACAACAATAATTTATTTTTAGAAAATTTCCATTATTATTATTTTTTGAGACAGTCTCACTCTGTCACCCAGGCTAGAGTGCAGTGCTGTGAACATAGTTCATTGCAGCCTCTACCTTTTAGGCTTAAGCAGTCCTCCTGTCTCAGCCTCCTGTGAGGCTGGGACCACAGGCTCATGTCACCATGCCTGGCTAAGTTTTTGACTTTTGTAGAGACAGAGTCTCACTTTGTTGCCCAGGCTTGTCTTGAACTCCTGGGCTCAAGTGATCCTCCTGCCTTGGCCTCCCAAAATTTTGGGATTACAGGCATGAGCCACTTCACCCAGCAAAAAATTTATTTCTCATAGTTCCAGACCCTGGGAAGTGCAAGAGCAAGGTGGCAGCTGATTTGGTTCCTGGTGAGGCCTTTCTTCGTAGTTTGCAGATGGATGACTTCTTTTTCCTGTACCTTAACATGGTGGAGAGAGAGAAAAAGAGAGAGGAAGCAAGCACTCTTATGTCTCTTCTTAGAAGGGCATTAATCCCATCATGAGGGCTAGACTCTCATGATACCCTCATGACCTATTTACCTCCCAAAGTCCCCAATTTCACATGCCATCACAATGGAGTTTTGACATATAATTTTGGGGGGACACATTCAGCCCATTGCAGCTAGGCATTTGGATTTTATTATGAGTAAAATAGGAAGCAATTGGAAGGTTTTAAAATTGAAAGTGACATGACCTAATAGGTATTTTCGAATGACTGCTCTGAATGCTATGTGGAGGATGATTGCAGGGGGTCAAGACTGCAGCAGAGTGGGCAGTTGAGAGGCTATGATGATGGATTGGATGGGTAGGTGGTGGAAGTAAAAAGAAGAAGATAGGTTTGAATATATAGTTTAGAGGTAAAGACAGAAAGGAGGCATCAAGGACATACCCAAATTTATATTTTCTTGAGCTTCTGAATGAATAGTGATGGTAGAAATTGACATGTTTATGACTGGGAAAGAAATAGGTCTATGAGATGGTTGGGGAGGTGGTCATCAGGTGCTCTCTGAAGATGAAAATCAAAATGTTTATTTTGTATGTTATGTCATGTGTGGCTGTGTTCAGCTGCAGAGGAACCAAAATCCTGACAAACCATATCTTAAACAAACAAGCTCTTTGATTAATCAATTAATTTATTGTCCACACAAAAAGCGTGTCAAAGATTGGCAGACCCAGCTAGTATGGTAGCTCCCAAATGCCACTGAGATCACGGGCACATTCTCTTTTCTTCTTGAGCATCCTTATCATGTCTTTCACTCTCACCTTTACAAGAGAGGGAGTGAGCTTTAGGCATAAGGTCTGCATGTAAGACAGGAGAAGGGGAAAGCTGAAAGAAGTAGGGGTGGTGCCTATGTCAGGAAAGCAAAAGCTTTTTCAGAAATCCATCCCCCAGACCTCCATTTTATGTACAAAACTATATCATGTGTCCAATTCTAGCTGGAAGGGAGGCTGAGCTTTTTAGCTGGTCACAGTGGCTCACTGAACAAAACTGGAGGCATTTTTATAAGAAGTAAAGGGTGAAAGTATACTGTGAAGGTAGACAACCAGTAATACCACCAGGGACACATTAAGTTTAAGGTCTCTGGTAAGCATTCACATGGAAAAGTCAAGTAAGGTTGAAATTATAAGCCTCAAGTTGAAAGTTCAACTTTCAAAGTTGAAAGAAAGAGCAGAGCTGATAACAGTTCAAAGGGAGAGCAGAGCTGATAACGGTTTGGAAATCATTAGCATGTAGATTATATTTAAAGCAAAAAGGGCAGATGAGATCAATTAGTGACAGATTAGAGTTGAAAACTTGTCAATTTTGTATTTATTACTGTGACTTGCTTTAATTAATTTTATTAATTCAACAAAATTTTAATGTACACCTTCCATGTGTTTTAAACTGCTTTGAACTCTCAGGGCAGAAAGATGAAGATGTATCTTTTGCTTTTAAGAAGCTTAGAGATAGAAAAAAAGATAAAAATTAGTTTTGTTAACTGATTCACTAAAAGATAAAAATTAGTTTTGTTAACTGATTCACTACAATATATATATATATAACTGATTCACTACAATATATATTATTCACTACAATATATAATCAATAACTGATTCACTACAATACAATATTAATTAACCTATTTAAGTATATTTGTGACATTTGGATAATGGTAGTAGCTCTACTGAAGATTTACTTTTTAAGTGAGAATTTAAGTAATTTATCTTGAGTAATGCAAGATTCACCTGTCTACATATTTGGGAATGCATTAAGAAAAACCTGAGTGTTTTAATGATTAAATAATAATCTTATTATTAGTAAATTTGCTGCTAATTTACTAATGAACAGAATGCATTATGGAACCTTAACCTAAAAATTTTGACTTCTAAGGAAGAGAAAGGGATTACTTGTCAGATGACCTTGTTTAGATTTGGACTGAAGAATGGTTTAGTGACTCATTGCTACCTATAATTCCACTTGGAAGACTCATGGGTCTCTCAAACTAATCATGTTTCAAACTGAGTTTTTTACCTTACCCATCCCTCATTCCTTTCCCAACATCATGCTTTTCTGTATTACTTTTGAAGTAAGTGGCATTACTATTTTCACTCAAGCCAGAATGCTAAGTATTATTCTAGACAGTTCTGTCTCCTTCACTCCACTGTTACCAGTAAAACTTACAGATTTTACCTCCTGAATATTTTTTGAATCTGCTCTGTCTTCTCTGTCCTGTCTCACCATCATTTCACATCTACTCTCCAAGTGTGCTCCTTTAAACTCCATCTCTGTAGCTAGAGCAATTTTATGAGGCTAAACTGCTCAATTCATTACTCTTGTTAAAATCTGGCAAAATATCTTTCAGCATTCTGTAAAAATGGTGTCCCGAAGTACAATCTATTTTAAAAATATTGAGCTAAATTGAGACAAAGAGGTTCCTTTATTGTAAGACTTCTCAGAGCCTTCAACATGCTAACGCATGCACTGTGAATTACTAAAGGAGTGAAATTTAGGATGTTTCCAAACAGAAGTCACAGTGAAGCTATTATGTTGAGGAATACCAAGGAAGGTTTCATGAAATGCCTCTGCGAACACTAGAAATTTCTATAAACTGTCTTAGGAAATTTGGTCTATAAGGAGGAAATTCAGTCACCTCAACATGACCTATGAAACCTCTTGTGACCTAGTCCTTATCTTCCTCATGAGCCTCAATCTTCTATTCCTCTCCGTCTTGAAACCACAACCAGTTCCTGTACACAACATGCTCCTAATGATTTTGCTTAAGCTCTTTCCCCTGAAATACCTTTTTTTTTTTTTTTTTTTTTTTGAGACGGAGTCTCACTCTGTCACCCAGGCTGGAGTGCAATGGCACGATCTCGGCTCACTACAACCTTCCCCTCCCAGGTTCAAGCAATTCTGCCTCACCCTCCTGAGTAGCTGGGATTACAGGTGTGGGCCATCACGCCTAGCTAATTTTTGTATTTTTAGTAGAGATGGAGTTTCACCATGTTGGCCAGGCTGGTCCTGAACTCCTGACCTCAAGTGATCCATCCTCCTCAGCCTCCCAAATTGCTGAGATTACAGGTGTAAGCCACCACGCCTGGCTAAAATAATTCTCTTTATCTGGTTAACTCTACTCACCTTTTGACTTTCAGCTCAAAGACCTTCCTTGGATTCCACATTGAGCTAAGTACCTCTTTTCTGAAGTCCACTTACCATCTCACAAAAAATGGGCATAATCTGTGTATGTGTCTTTTTACCCTAGTTTACCTGGGGATAAAGACTGTGAGAGTATGCTGCAATGATGATGGTGGTGATTATAGCTAGTTATGGCACATACTAGATGCCAGGCAACCATATACGAATTATCTTATTTGATAGTCACAAACTCCCATGAAGTAGGTATTATTAGTATCCTTATTTTGCAGATAAAGCAGCCAGAGCTTAGAAAGGCTGAGGAACTTGCCTAAGGCTATCCAGCTACTGAGAGATAAACTGTGGTGTGAATTTAGAGAACTTGACTCCTGAGGCTCCACCTGTGCCTATAATTCCAGCATGACACTTGGGAATGGGCACTCAGTAGAGCTTCTTGATCTAAACTCTCTCTCTCTCTGTGTGTGTGTGTGTGTGTGTGTGTGTGTGTGTTCCTGTCACATCCAAAACTACTAGCACCGAGGAAGTTGGGCATGGTGTAGGGAAGAGAAACCTTTGCTGTTAAATCTCATTTCCAGCAAAACTGTCAATGGAAAGGTGGCATGGAAGGGACAACCAGCTCATGTACCAAATTACTCTCAGCTTGCTTGTTATCTTAGACTTATGTTCTGGGAGTGGCCAACCCTTGTTTTACATCTGTGTTAGTCTTTGCAGAATGAAAAGCAAATCAGTGTTTAATGGGGACTATTAATCTTGTCACCTAATTGAGTAGATCTAATAAATCTTTTCATTCAAAACCCAGTGGAAATTTCCAGTTGGAAATGAGTGTGGGGAATATCCAATCTCAAAAATATTTTCATACCCAAAGATTATATATGAGTTTGTGAAAGATGTTGAATGCTCAATGAAATTGAATGAGTATGAATTGAACACTTATCCTGGGCCTAGAACTGTTGGCAGTTGCTTTTGAGAGTTACAGAATACATTTATGATACTTACTGCACTTACGAATTTTGCTATGTGGTTTGGGAGTATCTGAAGTGTCTTACAGTAGGTCTCTAAACAGGTAATAATAAAAAGTCCAAATACATTATTTCGTTACACTCCACGAGGATCAAACTTCATCATGACATGATTATAATTTGAAATATGAGTAAGAAATATGTAGGGTCATGATCTCCATAAGCCCATTCTTTGCTTCTTAATTAAATTTTGCAGCTGATAGAAACATTGAAAGCAGAGCATTAGCTTATAAATAATTCAGAAAAGGGCTGGTAACTCCCATAGTATATGTTTTATGAGTTTTGTTTAAGAAGAGTCTATTTCGTGTTAGGTAAAGTTAGCCATTGTTTAGAATAAAGACCTGCATTACTTTCTATTCTAAATTAAACTGTTAAAGGGAGTGCTTGCAAATAAATGCCTTGGTGCTTTTTTTTATGTTTATTAGGAGCAACATCACTTTGGATCAATTATTTAATTTCCTTATGTCAGAGTTCTTTCAATTTAAAGAAAAATATTTCCTTTCCTCATTTCTTTTTGTCTGAGGATGAACCAGACATTGGAAGTTGCAGCCTGGGATCGTACTGGAGTTCTCACTGTGGTTGCATTCTTTCTTCACATTCAGCGTCCTCTCTTAAGCACACATTTTCATGCACATCTATTAAATTACCTGGGAGAGAGTTCTAGACATTATCAGTCAGTAAATCCGGTTGTCTCATTTTTCATTTTAGCTATTGTTGGGGTCATATGCCAAGGCTTGTATGAAGGGCCTAGAAAAATATCTGCTGCAATGTGATTTCTTTTATCCTTGTATGAGACCGTAGCATGAGACAGTAGACTGGCGAATTGGCAGAGCGGGGAGTGTGTGCTTACAGGGAGCAAAGAAAAGAGTTTTGATTCTTCTTTAGCTAAATGTTGTAAAACTTTAAAGCTTACATTTGAATAATCGTTGCAGATGGGTTAGATAAAATCCATCAACTCACAATGTTTTTCCTGTTTCCATTCACTAGTGAGTAACAGAAGCTTAAAAGAAGGAATGTTCTCTAAATAAGATATAGAATGTGGGTTAGGTTTACAAGTTAAGAGTTCCTCTTTGCCCTGCCCCCAAATTATTTTTAGGCCCCAGGCCTCTGAAGCCAAGGTAATCTGCAGGCAGCTTTCTCATTTTATCACAAGTCAGTGGTCTCTCCCCTTCCTTGTCCCTCCTATCTTGTCGGCAAATGGCTCTGTGGGAAACCAATTCTGCTTCCTGTTTAAACTGTAGAAACAATTCACTTAATTCAATATCTAGCTTTTGATTCTATTTGCAAAAATAGAGTTGTAAATAGTTCCATTCATTAGCCAATACTTTTTTTGTTTTTTGTTTTTTTTGGTCTGTTAAGCATATTTGGGTCATTTTATAGTTAACCTTGGCTGAGGGAGAAAAGTTCTTTGAAGCTCTTACTTACTTACTTGTGATTTTTTGGGTATGATATGGAGGCTTTGCAGGGCAGAAGCATGGCTTGACTGACCCAATGCCCATTTCTGGCTCTCTTCATCCTCTCTGACCTCTATAATAGAGAAAGGGGAAACTGAATATTCACTGCTCTAACCTCCCCTGAAGCAAGGGTGGCCTTGTAACAGTTCTGGCCAATGTGGCATAAGCAGAATTCTGGTGAGGTGGGTTTTGGGAACAACTTTTGATTTCCTAATAAAAGAGGCCAAAACTGCAGGCACTATTCCTTCCACCCATCTTGGTCTTGAACACGGCTATAATGTCTGGATCTATAGCAGTCAGCTTGCAACTTTGAGACAATATGCCAATCTAAAAATGGCAGAGCAGAATTATAGATGAACAGATGAACCCTTGGTTTTTATTAGATCATGGAGCCCCATACTATACAGGACTGCTTCCCTTTAGACATCATACATGAAAAATAAATCCCTTTGTGGTAGGTTAATACAAGGCCACAAATTCTTTGACACTCCTCCCAGCAAAGTCTAATTCACCCTCCCTTGAATATAGGCCAGCCTTACCGACTTGATTCCAACCAATAGAATCAGTAGATGTGACACTGCATGCCTCTCCATGCTAGGTTCACAAGGTAATGCGGTTTCTGCCTTTTTCTTCTTCTCTCTGACATATGCCTTGGGAGCATTGAGCTGGCATGTTAGAAGTCAGTCTACACTGAAGCTGCCATGCTGAAGAACTCATGTGCGAGAACACATAGAAATCGAGATGCCTGAGGAGCCCCAGCTGTACCAGCCTCCAGCTTTCTGAGTCTTCTCAGCAAGAACTGTCAAACATGAGAGCGAAGCAGCCTCCAGATGACTCTGGCCCCAGTCTTCAGGTGCCCTAGCTGGTGCCAAGTGGAGTAGACAAGCTGCCACCCACCAAGCCCTTCCCAAATTGCAGACTAGGAGCAGAATAAATGTTATTTTAAGCCACTAAATTTTGGTTTGTTATATATTGTAGCAATAGAAAACCAGAATCCCTTTTTTTAATGCCACTGTTAGTTGGATATTCTGTTACTTGCAGCCAAAAGCATCCCTATCTGAAATACTTAGTAGTGGAGAAGATTAAAATAAATCACTAAAACAATCCTTTTGAGTTGCTATATACGTTGATTATCCAATCTATTCCTCTCTTATTCTGTTTGTGGCAGTCCATTTCACTGTAGTACTAATATCATAACTTCCCATTGAAGTCAGTGCTGCTTTAGTTATGTAAAGGTTTTATTTACAAAAGGGCTGGGCTAGTAGAAACATGGAAAAAGAGGGACTTCAATTCAGGGCACCATACTGCTGTTTTCCTGCTCTTTTGGCGTTTTGATTATAATAAAGACAATATTAGTAACTTTTTCACTAGCAGGTACAACTTGAGAGTTCCTAACTTTATAAAACTCTCATCAGTGTTTGAAGCTGCTTTCTTAATAAAATGCTCCTAGCATTTGACAGCTTTATTTTTTTCATTGACATTTGAAGCTTTTAAAATAGATGAATATTGAATATCATGTTTAATAGGTCAGATTCTTTGAAGAAAATTTCCACTAGTTAGTTCCCATTTTCTAAAGAATTGATGGTCACTCAGTATTGTTGGAATTCTTAAAAAAGGTTTTAATCATAAATTTATTTTTAAGTCTGGCATATGGAAACTAGCAAGGTTGTTCTAGATTAATATTCATATCCTTACATGGGAGCTACACTATAAATTAAAAATCTTTTATTCCAAAGTAACATAATACTATTTTTAGTGATGGAGATTCCTAAGCAGCTTTGCAATATTGTTTGGGCAGTCTTCTTATCCTATTGCCCTGAAACTTTAAACCTGAAAGAACAGAACTGCAACTCCTGAAAGCTAGTTGCACAAAAGCCAACTTCAATTTTGTGTCTTTGTTTACTCAATGTCCACATCCTTAAACTGTTGGCAAATTTGCAGCTGGGTGGAGCAGCAAAAATGTCGTTGTGCTGATGATATGGGGAGGGATGGGTGTGGAGGCTAGATTGGGGCACCAGAGGGGTCTTTGCAAAGGAAAGTTACGTAAGTGATATCATATGCAGAAGCAGCCTCTGGGTTGAAAAATAACTGCACAGAGAGTGTCAGCCTTTCTTGGATTTCACTCCCTGATTTACTATCCTTAAGGGTCAGACCTATATTCCTGGGTGGGCTGGAGAGTCTAAGTGCAGTGAGTTCCTAATAGCAACCCTGCACAATAGCTTAAAAAGTCTGGCAATGTTTTTTTGTTTTTTGTTTTTTAAATTTTGTCTCAAGGCAGCAAGGTGCTGTATGCAAAAGCTGAACGAACATCTCAATGAGAAGCCAAAACAGGACAGATGTTTCAGGCTGCGCCTCAGATCTGGTTGCTTCCAGCATGATTTCCTTAAACAAACAGGAAACACAGAAAAACGGAGAAGACAACTGGTTTTCCATGGCAGCTCCAAAGCAGATTAAAACAAGCACTAATTTCTCATCCTGTCCTTCTTCTGCCTAGCCATTTTTTTAGGAAACTAAATTATTAATTCATGAGATAATGCCTTGTATTCATGCCATCTGGTATTTTTATTTTTGTAACCTGTGAAAAATAAGTTGTCACTGTGTGTCTATCCTGTGTCAGAGATTCCTTGGGAGCCTATGTCATAATTTACTTGGTACCGAACCCCCATCTAGCACCTGAGGGAAATTATATATACGCAGTCCTATAGACCGAGGGAATGGTGGGAGTAGGGAAGAAATGTAACAAAATTGAGACAACTGCAAGTACATATGAGATCTGCCACCTGCCTAGGGTGACCCTGAACTCTGAGCACCCTAATATGTTAAGTATCACTTGAGATCTTCACATCATTAGGGAGAAGCAGGTATTTCTGTTCTTTGGCCATCGTGTGCTCCACATCTTACTTGATGGCATTCTTTGGATTAGGACCCTTGGTGTCAGTCCCAAGCTCCTCGGACACCCTCTCTTAGCTAATGCCTTTCTGTGGGTTTCTCAGATGCCTGCAGCATTCTGCTTGCCCCCAAGCTCATTAGCAGATACAGCTTATAAATTCCTTTCTAATGCCACTGCCTGTTCCTGAAGTCCTACACAGCTCCAGAAAACAGAAAACCTTCACCCATATAAACGATTGCCTTTAGAAGCATCACCTTCTCAAGCTGCAGCTAACTCCTTCCAGAAGCTTGAGTTTTCTCATTCACAGAGGCAGTATTTCTCAAAGGATCAGAATTATGTAGCATGCTTGTTAAAATACAAATTCCCACTGAATCAGACTGTCTCAGGGTGGGATTGGGAGTTGGCATATGTAACAAGTTCCTTATGCAGGCAGTTACAGCTTCCATTTCAGGATAGAGAGCTAGTTAATTTCATCCTTGTACACATCAAGTTTAGCATTTCCTCTTAAGAATGAGAATACTTTTCCCCCTCACAGCTTGGAGACCTTAGGAAAAGTCTGTCAATTTCAACTACCACCCAACCCTTCAACCGGCAGCAGCCTTAAGAAAATTGACGCTTTGTGGGTAAAAACTGAGTCTAAAACCTGCATCGATCTTTCATCTTTGGCCTTGGCCAGACTTCTACGCTTACCTTTGAGGAGCTGCCTGCAAAATCATCCATACTCTCCTGTACTCTCATGTTTTCATTGTTTTGCCTCCTCACCCCTGCCTTACCACACTTCATGTTCACCCCCATTTCTTCTACCCTCTGGACTTCTACTCCATGGTAGACTCCCTCAGCCCCCAGACCTCAGCTGAAATCTGGGTCTCACTGGGATGAGCTTTGCCTTTCAGTCTTCCCACATGCCGGCTGCCCTTTTCTCCACTTGCATTCGGAACCATAGAGCTGTGGGTGACAGATGAGGGATAGAGTTAGAAAGGGGTTGGCCAACTTTTCCCGTAAAGAACCAGATAGTAAATATCTTTGTGGGCCACACAGTCCATCATAACTACTCAAGTCTGCTGTTGCAGCACAAAAGAAACTATAGACAGTATGTGAATAAATGAATTTGTTTCAATAAAACTTCATTTATGGACGTTGAAATGTGAATTTCACATAATTTCCACACATTACAAAATAGTATTCCTTTTCTGAAAAATTATCAACCATCGAAATGGTAAAAACCATTCTGAGCTTCAGGGCAATACAAAAACGGAGTGCGGGGGCAGGGCGGGGGGCGTGCGACTGGAGTGGCCCGTGCGCTGTGGTCTGCTGATTCCTGATAGAAACCAGTGCTTCTCAGACTTCAATGTACTTACATGTCACTAAGGATCTTGCTAAAATGCAGACTCAGATTAAGTACATCTGGGATGGAACCTGAGATCCTGCATTTCTAACAAGCTCCCAAGTGGTGTTAGAGCCCCTAGTGAGCGCACAGCACTTTGGGTAATAAGGTACTACAGTCAGTCAGGTGTAGAAGCTTCTCTTTTATATAATAAAGGCATTAAAAATAGCTTAATGACATAGGAAAATATCCTGACTGTAATGTGTGTTAGATGGAAAGTGAGACAGTCGAGAGCACAGGCTTTCAAGCCAAACATACTCCCACTTACCAACTATATGCATCTGGACACATTTCTTAACCTTTCTCAGTTTCTGTTCATTCAACTGTAAAACAAAGAAAAATTATCTCTGCCTCGGGTGGTTGTTTGGATTCTAACAAGACAATGCTTGTAAAACACTCAGCACCTAGCAAGGCCTCAATCCTAGCCCTTCTTATTTTTAAATTTAAAAAGCAAGATATGAATCTGTATATAACAAACTAATAGGAATGTTAATTTTGAGAGTCTCAGGGGATTTCCTTGCCATCTTTTTTAGAAAACATTTGCAAGAGTCATGCCCATTCATTCATTCATTCATTCAAGAAACATTTGTTGAGTTCCTACTTCTGCCAGGCAATGTGTTTTGCTGGATCTGCCAAGACGAGTGAAACGTAAGCTCACATAAGTTGGGGGGCTGGGAACAAAAAACAATCTCAGCATAGAAGAAGAGCTGTTTGGGAGTGTGCAGTGTGCTAGGGAACATAGAGGAAAGAGTGTTCACTCTGCTGGGAGGAGAGGCCAGAGGGATTCTACACAGGAGGCCACTGTTAAGCTGCACTTCAAAGGATACATATGGACTGCCTAATGGGGGAGGAAGGAAGAGAGTATGCAAAGGCAATGGGGAGTCCAGAGAACCTAGACCATAGGAGTGTGTGAGAGTGACCAAGGAGAAGGCCCTGGCTAATCAGAACAGGTGTAGGCCTTTATGCAGCAGAGATTTGAACTGGCTGGGTATCAGTTCTGGAAAGGCCATTATCCCTTTTGGAAAACATCCTGACAATTACAATAATATGTGCTAGCAGGGACTTCAGAAAAGACAGTGCCAGAAAATCCCTCACCACTTTTGCGGGAGCCGTCTTCAAAATTAGTTCTCTGGGACCGTACTTGACTCGATAATTGCCTACCAAGTGTCTGTCACGGGAGGGAGGCTTTGCATAGGGCTGCAGGGATGCTGCAATGAGGTCTGCCATCTGCCACAGGAGAGGTTAATCACTACACCACAGGGTGAAGGGAGCCAAAAACAACATCTCCTGGAGCTTTATAAGAAGGAGAAAAAGATGAAGGAGTATGGGTCTGAAAGTGAGAGCTCCAGATGGGCTTCATGGAGCAGGCAGCATTTGAGTTGGCCTTGGAGATGGCCCATTCTGTCTCTGGGCATTCTCTCCAGGATCTCCGGCTTGATGGGGGATTCAAGTCTATTTCTGTAAATTGCCAACTTCAATCAAGGGCATGGTAACTAACAGTAGGTTCCTGAACTGACCTTCTAGTGCTGAGAAAGGGACAGAAGGTGTCATCTGAAAGGGTCCTTAACCTGTCTCTCCAGAGGAAAGCTTGCTATCAAAGAAAATTTGGATTATAACTTACAGAATTAAAATTTAGAAATGGTTCCTGGCAATCTCTCTTCTGTCTTCCATTCCTGGTTCTCTGAGGCCTTCTGTCCTCTATAGTAGTTCTAAGACAGAGGGTTATGTGTGAGACAGAGTAGATCCAGCAGCATGGGGAGGAGGTACCTATTTGGGTTGGTCCATTTGCATTCTGATTCACCGTGTCCTGAGTGGCTTAATACTGTTTTCAGCCTGCTCTCTTCTCTGTAAATTCCTCCTTTCTCAGTGGTATGAGATGGATTTTTCTGCCCTCAGAGTCTCCTAAACCTTGCCTGATCTTTTTAAAACTCATCTTTCTCCATCTTGTTTGCCCTTAATTGAGATTTAGCCATGCCCAGGCCTGTCTGGTGACCCCAGAGGGCCCAAGCTGAGTGGCTCTGCCCCAGGGGAGATTTGTGCCTGGGTCTTGGAGCTGAGAATGTGGGGAAGGCACCATGAGGCTGCTCCACAAACTGTGGACTAAGTTTGTGCTCAGTAGAGAGGGGTCTGCAGGCGGAAGCGGAGGTGCTGATTTTTACGAGGAACTCCCTGAGACAAAGATTCATAAGCAACGTTGCTCAGGGTAAACCCAGACATTGTTAGTTGCTTCTAGAGCTAGTGCTTACAGAGTCCTAACACTTGACCTGAACTGGCTCAGCTCGGTCTTTCCACAGTGTTAAGGGAAAGGGATACTTTCTGCACGGAAGAGAGTTTTTCTGTCCCCAGAGTTGTAGTTTGGGGGATTTCTTAAACTGCTTCTTGGGCAAGAAAACAGAATGCCTATGAAGGGCTGGGCTGAGAAGCTGCTCCAAATCGCTATTTCTGTAGCCGGGTTGCCAGAACATAAATAAGAAGCGTTTGTGAACACACGAGATGCCTTTGGATGCTCCCAAATATAAGCATGGGAGAAAAGATTGCAAAGGTCTCCATTTATATGGTTGGCAGAACACATTACTAAAATGTGTGCCCTTATTTTAGTGTAAGCTCATTTGTACGCACTGGCTGGCCAGATCAGGCGAAGTTTGAGTTACATTTGTAACTGTACATAGGTACATACGAAATCGATACTGAAAGCCCTGTTCTAGAAACAGTGTTACCCAACCCAGTCAATCCAGTCACAAACACCATGGCATAGGTCTCTGTTTACAGGTGCCACATTTAGTATGGCTATGAGTCATCAAACCTCTAATTACTTCTTAAAGTTTCCTAAACCGCTCTTGTCAGTAAATAGCAGTATGGCATGGGGCTCTACCTCTGCAAATGAGGGAGGGAGTATAGTTAGCTGAATTTTTAGTCATAGATGGTCTATCTTATTTCCTAGAATGTGTAACTGGGACTTTGTCATTTTGTTTACTTCTGTATCTGCAGCGCCTAGAACAGTGCCTGGCACACAGTGGGTGCTTAATATTTGTGAATAGATAAATGAATGAACGCTTGGATTTTATGTATGAGATGGAGGCCATCTCTCTTCTCTGTTCCCACTCAGTTGCTGTTACATCTGCCAACTTCTGCTTTTACTTGAGCCCCTGGCATATGGAAAATTACACCCTCTCAGTGTAGACTGTGGGCAGAATCTGGGACATTATGGGTCAGCACATGGGTGTGAGTTCTTGTACAAAGAACTTTGCAAGTCCCAAAGGCTCTGAGGGACTTTCAGGCAGAACACTATCAGGCTCATCTTCCTTAAATCATGCTATTTTTTTTCTCATTATGAAAATAACACATGCTCATTAAACAAAGTTTGGAAACGCTAGAAAATATGAAGGTAGAAAAATTACCCACAGTCCCTTTACCCAAACACAAATCCACCCTTTTCTTTCTCCCAGTTTATCAGATAGCTTTTAAACCTGCACCATTCTCTTCAGTCTTGCATCCAATCCAGTCACAGCGCCAGGAAGAGATCTTTCTAAAACACAGATCTGAAAACACTTCAAAGGCTTCCTGTTGCCTTTAGTGTCCAAACTGCTCCACAGGATTGGCTCTGCTTGTGTCTTCAGCTTCCTAGCCCTCTGAGCCCCTATCATATTACGCTTGTGCCAAATGGAATTTCCTTCAATTCTTCAAACAAGCTGCACCTTCTCGGGTTTACTCTGCTTGGAACCCTCTCCACCTTTCTTGGCTCTATTCTTTTAGTCTGTTTCCTTGTCCGTGTTTATCTGTTTTTTTTCGTACATTTTCTCTTTGATTCAGCATTTAGATAGCATTTCCCCTAAAAAATTTTCCTGACTGTCCTTCCCCTTTTCTCTACCAAATCTGAGTTTGGAGGTTCTTTTGTGTGCTTCAAAAACCCATACATTTCTCTCGTCATGTAGCTCATCATGCAGTATTTTAGTGCTTCTTTGTAAGGGCAGTTTTCTAACCTCAGTGCTTAGCCCATCCCCTGGCTCATGGCACACAGCTCAATAAACAGTAGTCAAAGAGAATTTAGATTGACCATTATTTACATTTTAAAAATATTTTCATTATTAAAATTTTTTTTAATTGACAAAAATGGTATATTTTTATGGTGTGCTAGAAATATTTCCTCTTAATCTTTGTTTTAATCACATTGTGGTTGTTTGTTTTGAGACAGGGTCTCACTCTGTTGCCCAGGCTGGAGTGCAGTGGTGTGATGTCAGCTCACTGCAACCTCTGCCTCCAGGGGTAAGCGATTCTCCTGCCTCAGCCTCCCGCGTAGCTCGGATTACAGGCACATGCCACCACACCTGGCTAATTTTTGTACTTTTAGTACACACCAGGTTCCACCATGTTGGCCAGGCTGGTCTCGGAGTCCCTGACCTCAGGCGATCCAGCTGCCTCAGCCTCCCAAAGTGCCGGAATTACAGGCATGAGGCACCGCGTCCAGTCTACACTGTGTTTTCTATTTTACGTAGATATAATAATTGTGCAAATTTAATGTTATAGATCATATTGTATCCGGAATTGGTGGGTTCTTGGTCTGGCTGACTTAAAGAATGAAGCCGTGGACCCTGGCGGTGAGTGTTACAGTTCTGAAAGATGGTGTGGCCGAGTTTGTTCCTTCAGACGTTCAGATGTGTCTGGAGCTTCTTCCTTCTGGTGGCTTTGTGGTCTCGCTGTCAGGAGTGAAGCTGCAGACCTTAGTGGTGAGTGTTACAGCTCTAAAAGGCAGCGCATCTGGAGTTGTTCATTCTTCCAGGTGGGTTCGTGGTCTAGATGGCTTCAGGAGTGAAGCTGCAGACTTTCGAGATGAGTGTTACAGCTCTTAAAGACAGCATGCACCCAAAGAACTAGCAGCAGCAAGATTTATCATAAAGAGCAAAAGAATAAAGCTTCCACAGCAGGGAAGCGGACCCAAGCAGGGTAGCTCAGGCAGCCTGCTTTTATTCCCTTATCTGGCCCCAGCCACATCATGCTGATTGGTTCATTTTACAGAGAGCTGATTGGTCCACTTTACAGAGAGCTGACTGGACCATTTTGACAGGGTGCTGATTGGTATATTTACAATCCTCTAGCTAGACAGAAATGTTCTCCAAGTGCCCACTAGGTTAGCTAGATACAAAGTACCAGTTGGTGTATTTATAAACCTTGAGCTAGACACAGAGTACTTACAAACCCTGAGCTAGACACAGAGTGCTGATTGGTGTATTTACCATCCCTTAGCTAGACATAAAAGTTCCCCAAGTCCCCACCAGACTCAGGAGCCCAGTTGGCCTCACCCAGTGGATCCTGCACCAGGGCTGCAGGTGGAGCTGCCCGCCAGTCTGGAGCTGTGCCTGCACTCCTCAGCCCTTGGGCGGTCCATAGGACTGGGCATCATGGAGCAAGGGGCAGCACCCCTCGGGGAGGCTTGGGCGGCACGGGAGCCCACAGCAGAGGGGAGGGCTTGGGCATGGTGGGCTGCAGGTCCTGAGCCCTGCCCCACCAGGAGGCAGCTGAGGCCCCACGAGAATTTGAGCACAGCATGGGCAGTCGTGGGGGACGTGGCACAAGCTCCGCAGTTGCTGGCCCGGATGTTAAGTCCCTCACTGCCCTGGGCCGGTGACCCCGACTGGCCACTGGAGTGTGGGGCCCACCGAGCCTGCACCCACGCCTGCCGGAACTGGCATGCTGACCCAGTTCCCACCCATGCCTCTCCCTCCATACCTCCCAGCAAGCAGAGGGAGGCGGCTCTGGCCTTGGCCATACCAGAGAGGGGCTCCCACAGTGCCATGGTGGGTTGAAGGGCTCCTCAAGCGCTGCCAGAGTGGTCACTGAGGCCGAGGAGGCGCCAGGAGCGAGGGCTGCTAGCATGTTGCCACCTCTCAATATCATGTAAAAATACTAATCTTAATTCTTTTTACTTAACATTGTGTGAAGTATTTTCACTTTTACCCAATCTTCATATACTTCATTTTTAATAACTGCATACTATTCCATCAAGTAGATATATACTCTTGCTTACTAATCTTCTATTGTTGGATGTTTAGACATTTTAGGTGGTTTAGCTTCTTGCAAATTATGAATAATTTTGCTATAAGTATCTGGATATCTTTGGGCATAAAGATTTTTCGTGTTTTGAAGTTTTCCCTTAGAATACCTAAAGTAAGATTTCAGAGTCACTCAGCATTTGGAGTTCCTAATGCTTGGTGCCTAACTGCCTTCTCAAAGTGTTATCAATTTCTATTGGCACCAGCAATTTATGAAATGCTCATTTCACTTACCTTCACCAAGGCTACTTCCTTCTCATCCACTAAAATCTCCTGAAGAACTTGGACCTTCCAGAGGCAGCAGCACTGAGTACCCAGGCCAATGCTTGCCCCTGTTCTCACTCCCTTCTAAGGACAATATTTCAGCTCCAGTTTGTGGAGGGCAAACTTTCCTGGTTCTCACCCACTCAGGTTGTGCAACCTTGGATAGCATATTTAATCAGAGCATGTTTCCTCCTTTTAGGGGAGTGAGACAATTCTTCGGTTGCTGTTTATTCTATTTCAAACTCTTTAAATGGACCTAGGGCATCCTCTGCTTGCATTTCCTACCGTTTCATCAACACACATGCACATGTGCACACATGCGTATATATACACACACACGTGTGTGCTCCTGCACACACCACCCTCTGAGGGCCATGTCTACCAAGACCATCTTCCCTCTCACCTCGTCTTTTTCTTGGCGCTCTGATTTCTTTGCTTTTCCCTGTAGTTCTCAGCTTCTCCCTCCCCACCCCATCTCCCTTTTTCCCTCCCTCCCTCAATTCCTTCCTGCCTGCCTTCCTCCATTCATCCAACAAATTTATCAAGGACCTACTAGTCCAGCCATAAGTGCTGGGAAATGTGGAAAAGAAGGCAGCAGCAGTTCCCACCTGCATGGACTTTACATACTAGTGGGGATGACAGGTTAAAAACAACAACAAACAAACCCATACAATAGAAAGTTATACATTGTGACGGGCATTAGGAAGGAAATAGATGAAGGCTAAGAGAGAGAACCTCAGGAAAGATCTTTTGATAAGGGAGTAGTACCCCCCTCCCTCACCCCTGCTTACCCCCTTCACTCCTTGCTGGGCTTTCATCTCCACAATACTTACCACCAGCTGACAATAAACTTTCCTGGTTTATTTGTTTATTGCCAGTCTCCTCCAGCTTGAATGTAAGCTCCACGAGGGCAGTGCTTTGCTGTTCACTGCTGTGCCTGGCCACTGCGGGCCTCTATAGCATGAATGTGGAACTGGGGCTATTTGTGAGGATAGGTGGTGTCGGAGGTACAGGCGGAGGGAACGTAGTGTGCAGAGGCTCTGAGAAAGGGAAAAGGGGTGGAAAGGAGCCCAGAGGGGCTGAATCGGGTGAACAAGGGGGCAGCAGCACCAGGAGAGGTTTGCCAGTCCTTGCAGGCCCTGGTCATGGGTTTGGATTTCACTCTTAGGGTAGTGGGAAGCCCATGATAGTTTTGCTTCGATGGGACACTGGGATACGCCTCCCTGCCCTGGCAGAGTGTGACTAAAATATTTGTAAGTGGGAGTGGAGCTGGGAGTGGGGAATCCACATGGTGAGTTCTTGTGCATGGTTTTGTCTTAACCCGATGACCAAATAGTCCCTGCTGGGTGTGGGGGACTAGACTCCTTCCAAGCCTATTGTTTTGGGACCCTGTGATTATCAGGCAGCAAACATATGACTACACTCCCTGAGTTATCATGTTTCCTTGTGTTTTGACATCCAGCCTAGTGGCTGACCAGATGGGAAACCTTGCTCCTGCAACAGGCAGGCTCCGGAGCTGCCATTTTTAGGATGACAGTAGATCTGAATGACATCTGGTGGTTTACGGGAATATCTTGTCACTGACCATTTCAAGGGCAAACAACTTCCTTCTCACCCACCTGCTTGCTGCCTGCTTCCCTTTCTTTGCCTTCCTCTCCCACTGGGGAATGCCAGCCATTTGATCAGCATTTGTCAGCTCAGTTAAGCCACATCATTGTCTGCCCAGAGGGACCTATTTCCCTTTGCTCAGTCCAGGCCCTTGAGCAAATCTGGGAATTCATGGGATCCGTGGAGCCAGGAGGTTTGTGAGTAGCACAGAGTAACACAGAAAAGTGCAAATGGGAAGCTGGACAACTCAGGAGACTGTAACATGAGGTATGTGAGAGATACCATTTCTCTTCTTCCTGGAAGGGGGATGAAGGTGTCTTTTTTTTGTTTTGTTTTGATTGTGAGCAAATGGCCCAGCATAGATCCAATTGTTACAACTGAATTAAATTTACAACAAACTTAGTGTGGCACATTTTGAATAGAGCACCTAATTATTATTGGGTTGCATGGCAATAAGTAATACCCTATAAACAATTTATTGATACAGTATAGCTTTCATTCAACCAAACTACACTTTGTTTCTCTCATCTCCCTTTGCCTCTCCAGCATCTATAATTGGCATTCATTGTATTCCCTGATGGTGCTAGATTAATATCATATGGGCAAATAGTACTTGGTAGCAATTACTATCCTGAAGAAGAAATTAGAATCCACTGACATCATTAACAAGTGGGAAGACCAGCACGGTGTTCCAGTCCTGGGATTCAGACTTCAGCCCATCATTAATTCAGCAGTAGTATGGGCTACAGCATAATCACTGTCACCCTACACATCCGAAGGTCTTAGGCTGTCCTTTGCCAAGAGTGGAGTGGCTGGGGGCAGGGTAAAGACATTCTTGCAGCAAAGTTCACTGGATCCTGGGGACTGTGGTCTTAAGGCAGATGGGGGCGGGATAAGGTTAAAGGAGTGGGGCTGGCAGCAGGATCCAGGGACTCTACACTTCCTTTACCCCCACTCCACCCCTGCATCAAAAATATGTAGAAAGAGCGGGGAGGGTGTGGTGACTCATGCCTGCAATGCCAACACTTTGGGAGGCGGAGGCAAGCAGATCACCTGAGGTTGGAAGTTCGAGACCAGCCTGACCAACATGGAGAAACCCCGTCTCTACTAAAAAGACGAAATTAGCCGGGCATGGTGGCGCATGCCTGTAATTTCAGCTACTCGGGAGACTGAGGGAGGAGAATCACTTGAACCTGGGAGGCAGGGGTTGCGGTGAGCCCAGATCGTGCCATTGCACTCCAGCCTGGGCAACAACAGGGAAACTCTGTCTCAAAAATAAATAAATAAATAAAATAGAAAATATGTAGAATGAGTTTGGATCAGGATTAGTCTTACTGTAATATCAGAAAAATTCACCTGTCAAACGATGGCTCTCTCACTTACATATTCACCAAAGAGACAGAGTGTTTTATTACAAAAAAGGCATAAAGGTGAGAAAATAATATAAACGATCCAACCTTTGGGAATATCTGAAGAGGAGAGGCAGAGAATGCCTTAGGAGGGTGGGGAGCAGGTGGAGCAATCAATGGGAGGGTGAGGTGTATGTGTGAGGGGAAGGAAGTCAAAGTGGGGACTGAAGAGAAGACAAACTTCTCCAATTGCTGATGTTGCCATGTGGTCCTGTATGTTACAGAAAGAGGAATCTTCATGACAGTCTTTTCTGTTTGAGAGCACCACACCCATTCCTTTGGGAATATGAGTTTTCTCCACTTATTTCCTGCCCTAGGAGTTTCATGAATTGGCTTGCCAAGGACAGGGTCAAACTATCTCTGACAGCAATTAGAATTGCTTAGTGGCCTACAGAGTAAGCGGCTTACTTCAGACAGATGGGACAGCAGTGGAAATTTGAATTCTGCTTCGTGGCGGTCATGTGGGTACTTCATTTTTCTTGGTCATTGAACCTATGTACAACCGCAGAGAAGGGAACAGCAAAGTGTGAAAAGATGCTAAAGCCAATTGAGCAATCTGTTCTTTGCAGGCTTGGGAGTCCTTAAAAAAAGCTACTTCAGAATAGGTCAAATGGACGGGTGGCAGGCAGTTCATGGTTGCTATGGTGACCAACAAACATGTTTGGCTTCTAGAGGCCCTGCCCCTGAACAGGATGATGGCTTTTGTTATGAAATTTGTGAATGTCCCTTCATCTGTTTCTTCACTATTTATTTTCAAAGTTGTCAATAGTAACGAACTCTGCATCACTTGTGGCCCATCTCTGTCCAGGTTTGGTGCAATCCTTGGCCCCTACATTTATCCCTGCTGTGATGTGAGGTTCTGACCTCTCTCAGAGCCTGCAGAGGTTTATGGGAACCACAGAAAAGCACTGGGGAGTATGGCCATGAGGAAACCACGGCTCTGCTGTGTGACTTTAACTGTTGTGGCCCTCAATTGTATTAAAAGGGGGTTAAAAAGATCTGCTCTTATTAGGAAAAATGACTAACGCATGCTGGGGCTTAATACCTAGGTAATAGGTTGATAGATGCAGTAAACCACCATTGTACATGTTTACCTATGCAACACACCTGCACATCCTGCACATGTACCCCAGATCTTAAAGTAAAAATAAAAATTAAAAAATACCTGCTCTTCCTGCCTTCTGAGATTTTGTGAAGGTATATGAGATTTTAGATGTAAACGTAATTTGAAAATATTGAGTGCATTATATTCATTTGTAAAGGAGCATAATAATTTAAGTCCACAATCCTGGGATACAACGCTTATTACAGATGGTAAATATGTAAGTGTCAACCCTAATTGAATGATAGTGGCTGCCTCTGTGTTGAGAAGGATGTGAGGCTGCATCCAGGCTCAGCTGGCAATGGTGCCAGTCATTTAGTGATGTCTGCTGTGTGTATATGAGGCAGAAGTGGCATCACAAGTGCCATGTATTTGCTGCCTTGGTTTAGGACATTCTTCCCTGCTTCTTGCTGCTGCCTTTGGAGGTTGGGAACTCATTACTACTCTGTAACTTGCTTGGTGTTGGTTTGTCAGGGCTGATTCATGGGAGTAAACTCCTACCCTTTCAGCCTGAAACCTGTAATTTTGTTTTTTTCAAATCAACATTTTGATTTCTTACTGGTAAAAGTGAAATGTGTTTATTGTTAGAAATTTGACAAATAGTAGAGAAGCAGACAGAATAAAAAGAACAGCCCATAATCTCATCATTCCTGGATAACTTTTAACATTTTGTTTATAGGTTTCATGCCTTCTGATGTAATTTATTTTATAAAAGGATCATTAGTTGCTTTATGGAGAACAGATTGTAGGCAGGCAGTGTGAATTCAGGGAGACTAACAGGGTGGCTCTCATAGAAGTCTAGGGGAGAGATGCTGGTGGCAGAGGAATGGGCAGTGCTGATGAGGAGAGGAGCTGGATTTGGTGCATATTTTGAACATAGAGACAAAGGACTTGCTACTAATGGGTTGGAATGTAAGGTATGAGAGAAGAAGGAAGGCATCAAGCATATGATGCCCTGGTTTCTAGTCCCATCTCTGGTGAAAGGATGATCCATTTACTGAGATGGGAAACAACGAGACAGAAGCAGGTGTGTGCGTGTGTGTGTGTGTGTGAGGGGAAGGAGACAGTAATGGAAATCAAGAGTTCCATTTCGGATATAAGAAGGCCAAGTAAGAATTTCACACCTAAGCAAGGATTTCTAGTCGGGAGCTTAGGGGAAGAGGATGGGTAGGGAGATTTTATCTGGCGGGTTATCGGCATAGAGAGAATGTAGAGGAGATGGTCTCAGGAGTGACATGTAGATGGCCAGGAGGTCTGAGGACGGAGACTGAGCCCTCCAATATGGATTGGTTGGGAAGAGGAGAAGGATGCAACATGGGAGAACAAAGGAGCAGCCAGTGGACTAGAAGAAAACTAGGAAAGAATGCAGTGAGTGGAAGCCAAGGGCAGAGGGTAGTTCAAGAGAAAGGAAGTGCTCCTTCTCTCTTTGTATACAGAAACACTCACATGCATATACACATACGCACACACATATTTTTACATGAGACTATGTCCATTTTTATATAAGCGTAGGGCTTTTCATTTATTATGGTGACTTTTTTATGCCCTTAAAAACCTTCCAAAAGATTATTTTGAATGGCTTTAGTCTATACTTGTAGATGTAACCTTAGAAGGAACAACCTTGTATATATATTTTACGTTTCTTTAGATTAAATTCTTGAAGTGGAATTACTGTGAATATGAAAACCTTTAAGACTTTTGATATCTGTTGTCAAAGTGCCTTTCAGAGAGGTTGTACCAAGGTTGTACACTCCGCCAGCAGTCAACTGAAACCAAGCATTTGGCAAGTACTATTAGCATTAAAATTATATATATGTGTGTGTGTATATATACGTAATTTTTAAATATATATAAAGAGAAAACTAGATAACATCACGCACACACATACCCATATATACACATATGTATGGATATATATGTGTCTATATTTGTCTGTGTATATATATGTATATGTGCAATGCTATCTAGTTTTCTCCACTTGCAGGACTTGATTACTGGAGGTTGAACAAGTTTCAACATAAGGCTTCTTGTGTGCGGTCTGAGTGGTGAGCAAGTTGATCTGGCACCCACACCTTCTTAAGTATGAAAAAAATGAGTGTAAACATCCCCCGAGTCAGTCATTCAGGGCATGAGGGCTGCGGAGGAGGAGGAAAGCTGGTTCTGAGCTAGTTTCTCAGTGGGGGTGGAGTAGATCTTTGTCAGCAGTGAAGGAGCCTGTGTGGTTCCCACAGCTCGCAGTGCCTCCTCCCTTCCCGGCCCTACTTCCTGTGGGCCCAGCCTGGGAGAGAGCGTGGTCACTGAGAGGCAGAAGCAGCCCTTCTCAGCTGCACCAGCCCCGATGTGATAGGTGGTGAAGTCTGTGTTGCCCTGTGAACCGCAGCCACATTGCCCAACTCGGCAACAAACACGAGCCATGGGGCCCAGGCTGACTGCCCCACATACAGTGTCCTTTCCTGCCTGGGTGGAGCCTTTTCGGTCTGAGAGGCCGGGCCTCTGCAGAGAGACCTTCCTAATCCTCCCTACAGCCTGGCTGGGCCTCTGTCCAGCCGAAGCGGAAAGACCCTGTGTGCTGTGAAACTGCAGCAGGGCAGCATCCTTCTGTTGCTCTGTGACGTGGTAAAGGGCGATTGCACTACGTTGTTAGGCTGTGGATGTGGAGATCGACAATACTGAGGTGATAGAAATCTTAAAAGAATGTGTGGGACATAAAGATAGGCCAACAATGGGGATTGTGGCAATCTTGTGTGTAATATTTCTCATTTCATCACTGTGCCAACTACAATGGAACTCAAAGGAAAAAAGAAAGCACCACAACCCTTTGCTTTCTGGATAGCACAGACACCTGTAATATTTTCTATGGTCGCCAAGGAGGAATTCCTGAGAGAGTGCAATTAGCACAGGCCCAGAGTCGTCAAGTCCAAAGGAAAGGACTCTGTGAGAAGTTAAAACTGCAAGATGAAAAATGTTCAATAGGGATGGCGCTGATATTGAGTTTCTTTAGATGTTTTTCTTTCTGTATTTATAAAATATTTCCATTGTAAAGCATTCAATTAATGAAGAATGGTGTAAAGTAAAAGCTAGTCTTCTCTCACTCCCTCACATCTCACTCCCACTTGCTAACAGTTTGGTATGTGTTTTCCAGTGCTTTTATTATGCAATTATGAACATTTATATAAGAGTATAGTACATAACCCATGTATAGTCTGTTTATCATGCTGCTAGCAGTTAGTGTTCAATAATATATGCCCACACATATAATTTAAAAACTGAAAATGAGATTATGTTTCGCAAATTCTGCAACTTGTTTTAAGTTTTATTTAAATGCAATTTCTCTTTGTCTTTTTGGCAGGTAGTTTAGTTTCATCTTTGCTTCATAAAGACAAAAAATCAAAAACTTTTTCCAGCCAAGGACTACCGGGTAGATGAATTCATTCGACTATTATTTGTTGCCTGCCAATGATGCATCAGGCTTTGCTCAAGGAGCTGGGAATGAATGAAGTAACAATTCTCACCCTCATGGAGCTGACATTTTGGTGGAGGGAGGCAGGCAATAAACATGTTTAATAAGTGGATTGTCAGATGTTGATAGCAGAGCTGATAGCAGAGCATGTTGGGGATGGTTAGGGAAGGTCTCCCTGAAAAAGTGACACTTGAGCCAAGGTCTGGAGACGGAAGGGGTAATGTCACATGGATATCTGAGGAAGGGTGTGTCAGGGAAAATGAACAGAATGTACAAGAGCCCTGAGGAGGGAGGTGCCTTCCTCAGAAACAGTAAACAGGCAATGTGGCTGGGTAATGGTGAGAGAAAGGAGGACAGATGGGGTGATTGGAAAGGACCGGCGGGGCCTTGCAGGCGATTTGGAGGTCCTGGGCTTTTAGTCTGAGGGGGATAGCCTGTTCCTGGGGGCATGGAGCAGAGCAGCTTCATGATGTGATGCGTGTTTTCACGTGAGCACCCCAGCTGCTGTGGAGAGTAGACTCTCTCAGGCAAGGGCAGAGGTAGGGATGCCAACTGGGAGGCCATGGTGGTGATGAAGCAGGGGAGTGATGGTGAACATTGGGCTGGGTTGTTGGCAGTACAGGTGGGGACGCTGTTGGATTCTGGGTACACTTACAAGGTAGAGACAATAGGATTTGCTGATGGAACAGATGTGGGATATGAGACAAAGTGCAAAGTCAAAGATGACTATCAGGACCTAGCAATGCATGGAATGTTCCTAATGAGAGCTTTATTCATTAGTCAATGCAAGAAACAAACAACATGAGAGTATGGATGACAAGAGACATCAGAACATGGAGATCTAGAGGGCCATTATAGACCCTCTTTTCCTCTATTTTTGCCTCCACAGCATCATGTGCTATGCCACATGTGTGTCTCCTCCATACCGGCACCTCTCAGTCCTCACCCTGAGAAACCCCCAATGGCAGAGGAGAACAAACTATGAATCCCAGCTGTCTGGGCCAGAGCTTATGGGGCCCGTTACAAGCATGGCATTACATTAATACCTTGTACTAACAAAATCTATGTTAATGCTGGATTCTGCTCCAAAATATCTACATGTTCATTTTAATATATTCATTACCGATAATTACGTAAAATTGTTGGTCTTGTATGATGCAGGCCCTTGACATACACCAAGAATCCTTGAGGAGATACAAGGCTTGCAGATGTTTGGCCCATGCCTTTCCTATTGTATGCACAGGAATACTGCCTCCCAAGAAGAGCCCACTTATTCGTGGGTTGCCTGGTCCCTGAAGCACCTCTGCACTTCCAGGACCATGCTGTATACCTGCACTGAGATGAGCAGGTAACCGGATCAGTCACAATACCGAATGAATTTCTCACCAGCTTGGGCTCTTCCATCTCTACACTGTAGTACAGGCACTTTCTTACACATGGAAATCGATTTTTCTTCCTTCCTTTTACCTTAGAACATTCTACTCATCCTTGGGTTTTTAAACCTGTTAAAGCTTTTCTTAAATTTCACATCCTGTTCATGATGCCTTATGTTACCACTCAAAGTGATAACTTGTTTCAATTAATCCTTAGAGCACTTACTTTCTTTGAGGACCATCCTATATATTGGGAAGACAAAGCTTGAGTCAGAAGAGCAGGGCCTTGGAATCAGACTACTTTAGTTTACATGCAGGCTCTGCCATGACCATCTGCGTGATTTCAGGCAACTTTCTTCACCTCGAAGCCTATAAAATGGAGTTGAAAGTGGAACTGGAAGGATGATTAAGTGAAATGGACACGTGAAGCCCCTAGCACAGTGCACAGCCATTTGATAAATATTGTCTCTTCCCCCTTCACCTCTTAATTTGATACTTTTAAGTATTCTACTTGTATGGTTCCATCTTTTGAATTTTTATGTGTTTTAGTTCTCTAACTAGACAATAAACTCTTAGAGTTTGGAAACCACATTTTATGTTTCTTGACATCCCTGAAACATCCATCACAGTTCTTTGAATGTGGGAGATGATTAATAAATGTTTGCTGATTGATTTATGGATTTTTTTTTTTTTTGACAAGTTTAAAGCTGAAGGACATACTGCTGTCTGGAGTTGAGAACACAGCAATGAGCCTCAAAGAAGAAAATGAGCCTCAGTGTTCACGGAGGAAGGTCATTGCTTAGCACCTTGGGGAGACATGTAGCTGATGGATGAGGAGAATGCTGGATGGCTATGCTGAGTTGGCTGTAGACTCTGCTCACCAGCTTTGGAAGTATTACCCAGACAGATGACAATATCCTGATAACCCCTCCACGACCAAATTCTTTTTTTTTTTTTTTTTTTGAGACGGAGTCTCGCTCTGTCGCCACGGCTGGAGTGCAGTGGTGTGATCTTGGCTCACTGCAAGCTCCGCCTCCCGGGTTCATGCCATTCTCCCACCTCAGCCTCCCGAGTAGCTGGGACTAGAGGCACCCGCCACTGCGCCCGGCTAATTTTTTGTATTTTTAGTAGAGACGGGGTTTCACCGTGTTAGCCAGGATGGTCTCGATCTCCTGACCTCGTGATCTGCCCATCTCGGCCTCCCAAAGTGCTGAGATTACAGGCTTGAGCCACCGCGCCGGGTCCCAAATTCTTTAGCAAAGCATTTCAACAGGGCATCACCGTGGCATGTGGACTGACGGGTTGCACAGCTGTTATTATGTGCTTACAAGGGAAATTAGGAGTAATTAATGGACTGGGATCATTAACAGTATTATATGGAAGCGAATGATTTAATTTTCTTTCTAAGTGAAGAGGTAAGCACAAAGATTTCACATCATTAAAACAGATGTGAATCAGCATAGCAGGTTTGAAGAAACTACATTTTTTGCTGTATATAAAAGTTTAATTTTTAAACTTCTGTTTCCTTTTTGAAAAGGTAATGCATGCATAAGGTGACTTGAACAGTTCAAAGTAGTATTAAATGATTACTCCCCAGAGACAATCACTATTGCTAGTGTCTTGAGTGTTCTTCCAGAGGTGCCCTATGTATTCGTGTGTGTGTGTATGTGTGTTTGTTCCTTAGCTGGAAGTAGTTTCAAGAATCCAGGAACTTCCTGTTGGTCTGCTATATCTGTTTGGTTCATTCATATATCTCTGGTCGTTACCCCAGAAGCCAGCCTATACAGCCCAAAATTTATGGTCAATAATTATGTATTGATTGAGTAGATCTATTTTAGTTAGTGACTGATTTAATCTGTTTTAGCAGTTTTTAAAAAATGATTGGCATTTGCTTGATACATCTTTATTGTGAATTAACAAGACATGTAATTTGACATGTCTAGATAATAGAGCTTCTTAATGAATTCTAATGTATTGGTACAATAATTTAAAACCACTGGTGCAGAAGCTGCCCCTCTGAATATTCTTCACTGACTGGAGGGAGCTCTTTGGAAAATATGTGCCATCGGAGTTTAAATAAGAATGGGTTACAAAGCAAAAAAAGAAGTTTAAAAAACATGTCAGAACACACATGCAAATTGGTGCAGTTATTGAATGTTGCTAGTTGGGAGGTTATATATTTTAAAAATTGCCTCCTTGAGTTTACAAGCCACGTATTACTGTGGCTGCTGCCACTTCTACTGTTATTGCTGTTGCCACTACTAACATTATTATTTATTTGGCATCTGCCCCAGTACCATGTAGTATTTTATATGCATTATGTCCTTTAATCTCGTAGCAACATTATCAGGTAGGTATTATTATCATCTGCATTTTATAGATGAGAGGACTGAGGCAAATAATGATTTCATAACTTGCTTATGTTCACAGAGCTAATCAAATGGTGGAAGAGGGATTGTGGCCCAGTGTAATACTGGAGCACATATTTCTGAGTCATGCTTCATTTTTGACCCAAAATGGAACATTCTTATTGATCATCCTTTCTATTTGCCAAATTTAGCTCCAAATGACTTTTTACAAATTTTATATTTTTTATTAAGATGGAGTCCCACTACATTGCCTAGGCTGGTGTTGAACTTCTGACTTCAAGCAATCCTTCCACTTCAGCCTCCCAAAGTGCTGGGATTACAGGTGTGAGCCACTGCGCCAGGCCATCAAATGACCTTTTTTTTTTTTTTTTTTTTTTTTTTTTTTTTTTTGTGGAGATAGGGTCTTATTACGTTGCCAAAGCTGATCCTGAACTCCTGGTTTCAAGCAATCTCCTGTCTCTACCTCCCATAGTGTTGGGATTATAGGTGTGAGCCACTACACCCAGCCAACTTTTGACTCTTTCGACAAATGAAATCCACTTTCAAAAAGAATGCTGTTTTGTTAGCAATGGCTTTTCAAAAGATATGTGTCAATTGCTAAAATCAATTTTGAAAGAGGAGTTCCCGAAACGTTTTGCATTATTAAAATGGGTGAATACTTTGAAAGGGATAATAACTCATTTGTGTGTCTATACATGTGTGTTTGCTTAAAAAAATCTGCCCTTCTATTTATTGTCACACCTCATATATTTAATTTATTTAAATATAGGAGAATACAGGGAATTTCCTGTTAGAGTTACATAGTTGGAAAATACCAAATTGTCTGTGTTTCTTCACATTTCATTACTAGGCATCCAGATAGTCCTAGGCAAATCTATGACTTATGCAAAATGTGTCTTGCCACATCCCTTTCTTTCAGCACTTCCCTTTAATTATTTCTCCATCTACACTCTCCTCTCCTCATTCAAAAATACCAAGAGCTTGGTGACCCTCTGCAGCCATATGCAGAATCCTCAAGTTCAAGGCCCTACCCCATCCTATCCTTTCTGGGTACTCCTTTCATGTTCTCTAAAATCATTCCTCTCTTTAGCCATTCAACTAAAATTTTGTTCTTGTAGAATAACGAATAACATGTAACGTTCAGGAGAAAAGACAGCAGAGAAAACTAATCCACATTAAAAGGTGTAAATGACTAACAGCTCTAGCTTAATATAGAGATCCTGACAGTAGCACTGATATTTAGAAAGAGAAGATTATTAGGTCAAAAGGAGTATATTCTTTCTGGCCTGGGTCCCATTCTTGTCCTTTCTCGACCATAATAGATCCTGTGTGGGGAATTTTTTGTCCTACTTCAGCTCATGCAAATCTTGTATCTGTGGTTGGACATTATTCTTTGATGACAGCAGAGACCTACTTCTGCTTTTGGAATATGATAGGGGGCACTTGTTTATTTTGGTTGGGAAAGGAGGAGATTGTTATAGGCACTGATGGGGGAATGGGGGCCATGTTTCCCAAGGGGATTCCAGGATGTGTCCATGAGAAACACATTTAATATATTATTTGGGAAAGAAGTGTTTGTTATTGTTACAGTAGTTTTGCTTGATGATTTTTGTTTTTAACAGTGAGAAACTGAAAATATTCTATGATCATCTCGTTGCCTCTAACAGTGCTTTTGACTTATAGGGTGTGTGTGATTCCCTGAGATACTAACTTTTCTGCCAGTTTCAAAGTTTAATAGTATTTGGGGCATGCCACCTAGTGGCGATAGCTTTTGGTTTATTGCTCATTGGAAGAGAATAAATCAAAACCCTAGTAAATCAGTCTCCTAGACTTGAAAGCCACATGGGAGGCCATCTAGGTCATCCGTTAGCTTTTGCGTAAGCAGGCAAGTAAATCACCCTTTCTGTGGATCTGAGACAGAAAAAGCAGGGCATCTAAAGCCTCCTGGGCTCAGAATTCCTCCAGCTCCCAGTTCCCCAGTGAACTTTGAATGTTTGTGGCCTGCATGGCTGAGACGAGGCCCTGTATCTCTGTAGGCATTTTGGCAATCTCAGCAACAAATGCTTGGAAGACAAGGTTCCTCTGACTCTGAGCCCTGACTTACCACGTCCTCGCTCTGACCTCTTTTCTCCCTCTCCCTTCCCCCACTCTTAACTTCTCCTTACTCTCTCCACACTCCCGCTGCTTTTAGTGCCTGCCTTCCATTATCATGCTTGGTGGACCCACCATACCATACTTTTTTTTTTTTTTTTTTTTGCCATAGCGTCTTTTAAAATTTCTATTTTAATTTTCTGTCCCTAAATAGAAAAGGATTCATGCTTAGTACAGAAAGGTTTGGTAAAAACCCTTTTTGTGTCTATGTGTGTGTGTGTGTGTGTATGTGTTGAGTGTTGTTTAAAAAACAAAAATAATACAAAATACTATTCACTTAGAAATAGATCATGAGCATTTTCCCCATGTTAATAATGTTCTTCTACTCTAGGATTTTAGTAACTGCATCACAGGATATACCAGAATTTACTTAATTACTGTTAAATTCTAGGAAAGTGAGAATGATAGGAAATATTTTTAATTCACAGTCACATTCAGTTCACACTTTATTGAACATTGATTGTGTGTTATGCTCCTGTATAAGCCATTTTTACATTCATAAGTACTTTTAACTTTCATTAGATCTCTATAAAGGCCAGGAGCAGTGGCTCACACCTGTAATCCCAGCACTTTGGGAGGCTGAGGCGGGCGGATCACCTGAGGTTGGGAGTTCAAGACCAGCCTAACCAACATGGAAAAACCCCCGTCTCTACTAAAAATACAAAATTAACTGGGTGTGTTGGCACATGCCTATAATCCCAGCTACTCGAGAGGCTGAGGCAGGAGAATTGCTTGAACCTGGGAGGCGGAGGTTGTGGTAAGCTGAGACTGTGCCATTGCACTCCAGCCTGGGCAACGAGTGAAACTCGTCTCAAAAAAAAAAAAAAAAAAAAAAAAAAAAAAAATTTATATGAGGTAGGCATTGTGATGTCATTTTACAGAAGAAACTTAAGGATCCGAGAAGCAGCTTACCCAAGATCACATAGTTTGGAAGGAGGAAACACAATAAAATTTTTATCTGTGGATTTACAGTCCCTCAGCCACTTCCCGAGGTCCCAATAGATACTGAATGTGAACATAGCTTTTCTGAGCGTTGTTGCTCTTTGTCTTCAAGATGGGAACAGAGAGAGACCCCTGAAAGTAGATTAGTATTAAAAGGCTTTTTAGAGTCAAGGTGGGGATTGCAAAATAGGGTATGAGAAAGAGGAAGGAGAATTACTTAGATAGGAACTGCGTTTTCATAGCCTCAGGAATAGCTCTTGCTAAATGCTCTATATACATTATCCAATTGTATCCTCACAACACTGGGAAATATATACAAATATAATTTTACTTTATAGATGGAGAAAATTAAGATCAGAGAAGTAGTTGGTCTAAGGCCACTTTGCTGGCAGGTGGCAGAGGCAGGATTAGAACCCAGCTTGTCCGATTCTAAAACTTCTTCAACTGTAATATGAATTTCCTCTCCAGGTTAAATGAGTGTCCTAATCATTCTAAGAATGAGTAGTAATAAGAATTTTACAGTGATATAGTCATCGGTCCCACCCCTGGTTTTGAGGGTGTGTTTGAAGGGGGGTTATGGAGCAGATGAATGAAGTAGGGGGAAGGAAGGGGGAAGAAGAGTAAAGTGAAACAAAGCCCCCCAAAATCTAAAAAGCTGAAAGAATGCCAGTTGCAATGAAAGCAAGCCATGGGGAAGACAGATAGGCAGTCTTTGATGCAAAACATTTGGAAAACAATGCTCAGCTGTTGAAAAGATTGAAATTTCTGCTTTCTCATATTTTATAAGTAAAGAAGAAATCTAAGAACACTTGTTAGAAAGTTGTTTCTCCAGTGGTCCAATGTACATTTCCCAAAAATGGTTACCTCAAAAAACTCATCATATTACTTAGCCTAAGCGCCAGTGAAATAGTCTTTGTATCAATTATCCCACAAGTTTATAGTGCAGGGTGAGAGATTAGCAGCAATATACTTTTTCAGGCATTGTGGCCATTTCAATTGCTTCTGATTTTTTTATCTCTAAAATAGGTAATACTCCCTAATTCATAGGTGTTGTGAAAATTAATGAATAAATACTAAGAGCTTTGGGAGGGATTTAAAAGGGAGATGTTAGCTTATGCTATTATTATATCCTCGTTTCTATTCTGAAGTCATAATGCTCTGATAGTGACACTGTCATCATCACCATGGAAACCCATGATATATGTCACTTTTTTCTCTGGGGCCTTTCTCCATCCTCCAGGCAGTTCCTGATGCTGCCACAAAAATGCTTAGCTCCCATTTCTGATCATCTTTAAGTTCCCTCACTGGTTTGTAAATGCCTTTACTACTAAGTAAATGCCTTTACTACTAAGCGTTTCCTTGAATCTGTCCCTGTCCCTTCACCTACATCTTTCTTCTCTTTTATTATCCTGTACTCATTCCTGTGATTCTGGACACATAGCTTTCCATTCATTTGTTCTCTTCTACCTTGCTCTTCCTTTCCTCCTGTGTGTGGGAATAATCTTTGTTGATTCAACAAGTTGTTCTTTATCCCTATTAATGTCTACATGGAGAAGCCAAGGCAACTTAATGTTATCAACTTTATTACTGAAGTTTCAACGTCAATTATTGAGAAGTTGGCTTGGCACAGTGGCTCCCACCTATAACCTCAATACTTTGGGAGGCCTAGGCAGGAGGACCACTTGAGGCCGGGAGCTCAAAACCAGCCTAGGCAACATAGCAACACCCTGTCTCACAAAAAAAAAAAAAAAAAAAAAAAAAAAATCAGCTGGGCAGGGTAGTACATGCTTGTAGTCCTAGCTACTTGAGAGGCTCAAGCAGGAGGGTCACTTGAGCTCAGGATTTTGAGGATACAGTGAGCTATGATTGTCACTGTGCTCCAGCCTAGGTGACAGAGGAAGACAGTCAAAAAAAGAAGGAAAGAAAGACAGAGAGAGAGAAAGAAAAGAAAGGAAGGAAGGAAGGAAGGAAGGAAGGAAGGAAGGAAGGGAGAGAGAGAGAAAAAGAAAGAGAAAAAGAAAAGCAAGCAAGCAAGAAGGCACCATAAGTAGATTGCTCTAATCCCTGAGCATGAGTGAAATCAAATCAGTAACACTAGTTACCCATCTATGGGGCATCAGGTGGATATTATACCAGGTTGTTTCTAGTAGTTAGCAGTTTGTAAATGAATTCGATCAGATTTTTAAAACTCTGATGGTCTTCATTCTTTTGAGAGATATTTGGCATATAAAGACAATATATCTTTATTACAACACTTAATCTGAAGAAATGAAGCATATTAATTCTCTAATGAACATTTTTAATATATTTTCCATGTTACCAAGTAGTGTTCAGTTATCAAAAGAACATAATGAGATCTGATGCTGTATGAAAGAAAGCAGTACTATCTTGCCTAGAAGGGAACATTCAGGCATTTGCTTACAGCTGTCAGTGGTCATTTCTGCAGTGTTGAATTGTCTCTTCCTTTTCCTCCTCTACTTTTGAGTCACTTAAAATGAAAAATGGGAAAAATAGCATGCTCTGATTTAATGGTTTCCCATCCTTCAAATACTCTCCTTTTAAACATTTTCTCTGACATTAGTTTCTCTTTCCTAGCAGGAGTCTAAGTGTTTAAGCTCCTGACATATTCCCACCAAGTGGCTGTGAGTGTGAGAAGCAGTGCAGTACTGTAGGAGTGACTGGCTAAGCCTCTTGGATAGGGAGAAAGAACTAGGAGTGTGGCTGTGAAGTGGGTACCCTAGGGACAAGTATCTCTGTCTTTAGAATCTGTGTACCTAGTGTGGCTCTAACTTCAGTTCAGGGCCCAGTTAAAGTGGGGCTGGATGTCTCACGAAGTCCTGGATGGCCCCCAGTTCAGAGGACCCAGTATTCAAGGTGCCACCTTTACTTAGCTCCTGATCTGGGTTGGATGTGAAGTCCCCTGAGCTGACTTCTGACTCTGGCTCACCTCCCGATGCTTATATGCCCTTTCCTGCCCTTGCCAAATGATCTCCCTCTCACTATGGGTTCTCACACCAAATACAAACCTGAAGGTGAAATAAGTCATTGCTGTGCTCTGCTGAACCCCCAGCCTATGTAGGCGGCAGATGACTGATGCCAGGCCGGCTAAAGCCTCACTTCATTCTTGTGATTTTTCGGGCCCAAAGGAACTTGAATGAGTTGAATCTAAAGTTAAAACTAAACCAGAGGACAGTAAGCCATTTGCTCGGTGGCCTCTATAGCAATCACCCTTATAGACTAAGGGACAGGGGAATGACAGTGGCCCCCATGGCTCCCAGTGGCTTGTGCTCCTTCGGCATTTCCTATATTTCCCTTTCACCTTCCTCACTGGAATGACATTTGCAATCCTCCAAGCCAGGCACTATATTAAGTGCTGTACATACAGTACTTCACTGCATACATAATAATAGTAATACTATTATTATTGTGTTATTATTACTATTGCATTTTTGCAGATGATGAAACAAAGGTCCTATAAGCATTTCGTAGCTCTGGTGCTGAGTTCAGGACTTAATGTGTATCAAGGGCTCAATAGTATTTATTAAACTGGAATTTGACCAGTTCTAAGGAGTTAGTCTTATCATGTTAAAAACTCTGGACCTGGGGACAAGGCAAGTGCCTTTTTTTTTTTGAAACGAAGTCTCGCTCTATTTCCCAGATTGGAGTGCAGTGGTGTGATCTCAGCTCACTGCAACTTCCACCTCCCAGGTTCAAACAATTCTCCTGTCTCCGCCTCCTGAGTAGCTAGGACTACTCTGCAGGTGCACACCACCACATCTGGCTAATTTTTGTAATTTTTTTTTTTTTGAGATGGAGTCTTGCTCTGTCACCCAGGCTGGAGTGCAGTGGCATGATCTTGGCTCACTGCAACTTCCACCTCCTGGATTCAAGCGGTTCTTCTGCCTCAGCCTCCCAAGCAGCTGGGACTACAGGTGTGCACCACCATGCTCAGCTAATTTTTGTATTTTTAGTAGAGACGGGGTTTCACCATATTGGCCAGGCTGGTCTCAAACTCTTGACCTCAGGTGATCCACCTGCGTCAGCCTCCCAAAGTGCTGGGATTACAGGCATGAGCCACCGTGCCCGGTCGGCAAGTGTCTTCTTTAAGACTATGGAGATATTGACTTATCATCATTAGTCTCTAGGATTTCTGTGGGGTCTACTTTTCTGTCTTTGATCCTACAATTGGGTCAGTCTTCTTGGTTGACTATACAGCTACTTGACTATAACACAGTTAAAAAAATTCCTTGTGATTACTTGATTATGCTCAGATTCATTAGATTCTGTTTCAGTAGAATATGTTGACATAAATTTGCCAACATGTTGATAGGTATAACTTGTAAAGAGGGCTGTCTGGTCTAATATTGGCTTAAAGCAGGGAAGAGGGTTTCTTTACTGCAGGGCTTCCTTGCACCTTTAATATGTTAATATGCATTGGTGATCTCTTAAAGGGGGAATAAATATTTCATCAATTCTAAGTAGCACTTCCCTCTGTATTTTATTATCTCTGAAGTAGGATGCTTCTTACAGTCAGTGGTATCTTATAGCAGTTGTCGGTGAGGCAGCAGTTGTGCTGTGGTGGTCACTGCCTGGGTACATGCGATGTTGGCCATAGCTATTTCTGTTGTTACATCAACTGAGTTAGGTATATTCCTAGCACAGCATAGAATGATGTTTCATTGCTTTTGAAAGTATCTTCATAAAGATCACACTATGCATTTTTATTGAAATGAAAAGTTACTGTATATGTCAAAAGATATGGAAACAGAGCAGTCGGGTGTAAATAAGATGTTAGAGCAGCAGAAGCTCATCATTGTAGGTTAACTACATGTCTTAGTCTACTTGAGCTGCCATAACAAAATGCCACAGACCAAGTAGCTTACATCAACAGAAATTTATTTTTCAAAGTTCTGGAGGCTAGAACATCCAGGGTGAAGGCGCTGGCAGATTCAGAGTCTGGTAAGGGCACACACTTTCTGGTTCATGGATGGTGCTTTCTCCCCATGTCCTCTCATGGTAGAAGGGGCAATGAGATTCTCTCAGGCCTTTTTCTTGTTGTTATTAAAGTGACAGCAAGTTTATTAGGAAAGTAAAGAAGCAAAAGAATGGCTACTCTATAGGCAGAGTAGCCACATAGGCTGCTTGTAGTTATTTCTTGATTATATGCTAAACAAAGGGTGGGTTATCATGAGTTTTCTAGGAAGAGGGTGGGCAATTCCCTGAACTGAGGGTTTCTGTTCCTCCCCTTTTTAGGCCATACATGGTAACTTCCTGACATTGCCATGGCATTTGTAAACTCTCATGGCACTGGAGGAATGTCTTTCGGCTTGCTAATGCGTTATAATTAGCATATAATGAGAGTGAGGATGACTAGAGGTCACTTCCATCCCTATCTTGGTTTCAGTGGGTTTTGGCCAGCTTCTTTTCCTCATCCTGTTTTATCAGCAGGGTCTTTGTGACCTGTATCTTGTGCCAACCTCCTATCTCATCCTGTGACTAAGAATGTCTAACCTCCTGGGAATGGTGCCCAGTAGGTCTCATCCTTGTTTTACCCAGCTCCTGTTCAAGATGGAGTTGCTCCGGTTCAAATGCCTCTGACATATTTTCCCTCCTTTTTTACAAGGGGACCCTTAACCCTAACAGTCACAGAGGGATGAAGAGTCATCTTCTGTAACTTCTTCAGGCTGAATAGGGGCTGAATATTACTGTCTCAGGCATGTTTTTAAGGGCACTAATCCCATTCATAAGGGCCCTGTCCTCAGGACCTAATCACCTCCCAAAGGCCCCACCTCCTATTACCTTCACCTTAAGGGTTAGGATTTCAATGTACGAATTTTAGGAGGACACAAGCATTCAGCCCACAACACTACAGTTTCTTATATTCTTGCAAAGCAATAACCAAGTGCTTGATAGAAATTAAGAAAGTAACATACCCAGTAGCTAGGGCTATATTTTGTTACCGTGGTCGGTGCACAAGGAGTGGCTACCACTCACCAAGGCCACAGCGCAACGGAAATCAGGAAAATCGCCAAATCCCTGGGGAAAGCATTATGTCCTAGTTTAACTGGCATTGCTTTTTCTTTCCTAGTGGTATGTAATCAATAACTTTGTAGATTTGATGACATATGTTAGTGTGAAGCATTTTCAATCTTACTTGACCACAGGCTCTTGTTTCCCTAGAAACATCTCTTGGAACTACTGTTCTGTAGAATAGAATAATGATAATATTTAATACTTACAATTAGCCAATCACTATTTACATTTTTTTCACCTGTGTTAACTAAATTAATTCTCACTACCATCTCGAAATAGGCACGATTGGCTGGGCACAGTGGTTCACGCCTGTAATCCCAGCACTTTGGGAGGCCGAGGCAGGTGGATCACCTGAGGTCGGGAGTTTGAAACCAGCCTGACCAACATGGAAAAACCCCGTCTCTACTAAAAATACAAAAAAAAAAAAAAATTATCCAGGCATGGTGGCGCATGCCTGTGATCTCAGCTACTCGGGAGGCTGAGGCAGGAGAATTGCTTGAACCCGGGAGGCAGAGGTTGTAGTGAGCCAATATCGTGCCATTGCACTCCAGCCTGGGCAACAAGACGGAGCGAAACTCCATCTCAAAAAGACAAAAACCAAAAACAAACAAACAAAAAGAAATAGGCACTATTACTTTCCCCATGTTGCAGATGAGGAAACTGAGGCACATGGAGATTAAGTAACTTGCCTAAACTCACACAGCTAGTGTAGTAGAGCGAGGATTCAAACCCAGGCAAATTGTGCGTTCTTTAGCACTAAGGTCCATAGTTCGGAAAACGCTATTCTGGCCACAGACTAGGGAGGAGAATGCTGCAAATCCGACTCATAGTTAAAAAATGAATAAGTGGCACAACCACCACTGCTTCTTAAAATAGCAGGAATCTACAGGGAAATATAAAGATTTCCTTGCTCTTTGTTTATATTGCGAATGCGTTATTACCTTTTGTATATGCCTTGCTCACTCCCTCCAGGTTGTGAACACTCTCAGTGCAACACTGAAGTAGTACAAGTTTAACCTGAAGAAAATACCAGAATAAGCCGGATAAATATCAGCGCCAATGTAGGCCAGATCTGAATGTCCTGAAACGATCCGTTACCTTACAGGTTGCTGCTGCAGTGAAAGGGAAGCTGTTGCTTTTTTTCCCCCCGCCCCACAAAGTTGGTGGGGGCTGGGGGGAACTTACAGAAACTAGACCACTTTGTGCCACTCTTCCCATCTTTCAACTTGCTACTCTTTGTGAGATAAATTTCAATGAACCAGATGGACTTGCTGAGAGAAGTACCAATCTTCTATTAGCTCAGTCCCTAGGGAAGAGGCAGGTGACAGAAGGAGTTAGGCAGAAAAATAAACCAGAGAACAAAAGATGGTGTCATTGCTTGGAGCTGTGGTGATGTTCAGGTGCCAGGGGCTCAGATTTCTCAGGCAGCTGAGATGGGAGGAGGATTTTGCTTACTCCATCTTAAGAGGTTTCAAACTCTGCAACATGGTTTCTCCACATGCGGGTTGCTTCTGATTTGTTTGGTCTCCCTGAGATATGTCTGGCCGTGTACAAGCTGCTCGTGAACACAACACTAGTACCTAATGGTAATTTAAGGAAATTATACTCTTCCGGAGACAAAATGCTGTTCAGTTGCTATGTATCTGTGCCAACTGGGTAAGAAAGGAAGATGATTCCCAGCCCTGTCCACTGGGACCGGTGAAAGGCTTCATTGCACCTTGGTTCTAGGCTGTTTTTTTGGGGCAAATGCTTTGGCATTTTTGGATTCCAGAAGGATTGTAATGTTTAGACATAGACCAAGGTTTAACTTGGATGTTAACTTTCTTTTTTTATTTAAATTTTAAAACCTGCACCAAGCTGAATTGGGTATTAACTTTTAGGAGAGAGAACACACAGGTGTTAGACCGGTTGTATAGGGTCTTTCATGTTCTTCAACCAAGGTGGATAAAAGATATGGATTTAACCTTAACACATGAATTGTAGCCCCAAATGAATCAGATGGAGATGGCTATCTTCATGGCAGCTGGCTAAATGGCAGCTATTGAAATAAAAACAAAAGCAAAATGACAATTCCAGGGCTGAGAGACAGTTAACAAATGGAAAATTCCAGTGTGTTGAAATAAGTCATCCTTGTATACAATAGCCACTCCACACATATATTATGGTACAAGCCAAGTAGTAATACAATTCTGACAAGGTTTATTACACTCAGTTTATAAATTAATCTTCTGGGCTTAAGCCTCAGAGACACTCTTTGTTCTGGGAAGCTGCAAACTATGAGGCACTTGATAAGAAACTGCTAGAAAGAATCCAGCTGTTAGCCATTATCATTTTTCTTTTGAGCATACTGTACATGGTATGCATAGGTACAGAGAGAGTATTCGAGGAGATTAAAAACCATGGTTACATTAACGCACACCTATCTCAGGGGAACTGCACTGACTTTTCTCTCACAATGTAGGGATGCTTCCTGCTGTTCCTCTGCTTAATCTGGCAGGCTGCCTTTGGAATCTGTAGTGCCTTGAGTCACTTTCAGCCGGGTTGGAGGATAGAAGCCACTAAAGCATAATAGATGCTAGGGCAAGAGAGCTAATAATCCACTTAAATGTCAGTCAAGAATGTGTGCAACAGCTGAAACGTCCTCTCACACAAATATTTTGCTGGAGGTAGAATGACATGTAGGTAACTACTATTTCAGAGTCCTGTTCATTATCTTCGATACAATAAAATCTGAAGTCTTTCACCCATATGGAAATCATCTGAGCTTAGGAAAAATATATATTTGAATACCAATGAGGTGGTATAAAACATTCGTTATATAACAAGGTTTCTTAATTCCTTTTCATTTTAAAAGTGCCTACTATTGTAGGCAAACATAACCATTTTAATAACTTTTTAGTCAGATTTGCAAAATCTCCATGTGGCAATCAGAGCAGAAGAGTTGGCCTCTCACCGGGCAGAGTTTTCTGAGGTTAACAGGCTACTGGTTTTCTCTTCTCAACCCAAAAGCCAAGAGGTACAACTTCCTAATTAGGTCACAGGAAAATGACTGATTAGTCCAACTCTGCGACTTGCCACCTCAGTCTGGAGATGGGCTGTAGTCTTTCCTTCACACATGGGAGGTGACGAGTGTTGGGGCAAGAACCTAGCTTTTGGGGCAGTCGCCTTTAGTGTTAGGGTGTTGGCTGCTCAGCCAGACATCAAGGGATCACCCAGCCCCTTCGCACTCCCTTCTGAGGAGGGACAGCACCTGAAGCTCAGGTAGGTAAAGGCTAGCTGCTGTTTGGGGGGATACTTGACTGATCTTCAAACAGACGCAAGCTAATATAGCACTACATTATTTGTGAACAGCCAGAACTGTTCCTTTGTAACAAGGCAAAGAAAGTGTGGCTTTCAGAGCACACCACATAACACTTGTCCCCTTTCGGGATAGGGCAGTTGGGTAGTTGCCAATTTATGGGGATACTTATTTCGTAACGGACTGATGGTTGGGCCTGAGTGAGCTCTCAAAGCAATCCTATTGACCTCACCTAAAAATGGGGGACAGGGGAACAGTATTTTTTAGATTTCTTCTGTGATTCATTTAGAATCAGGTAAATAAAAACTGACAAACTGCATCATAAAAAATGTGACTCCTGGCTGGGCATGGTGGCTTACCCCTGTAATCCCAGCACTTTGGGAGGCTGAGGCGGGCAGATTGCTTGAGGCCAGGAGTTCAAGACCAGCCTGACCAACATAGCGAAACCCCGTCTCTACTAAACACACAAAATTAGCTAGGCATGGCGGTGGGCACCTGTAATCCCAGCTACTTGGGCATCTGAGGCATGAGAATCATGGACCCGGGAGGTAGAGGTTGCAGTGAACTGAGATCACGCCACTGCACTCCAGCCTGGGCAGCAGAATGAGACTATCTCAAACAGATTTTAAAAAAACAGTGACTCCTACTTATTCGTTCCCTTCACAACTCAGAAGTACAGAAATTTTGTATTACTGAAGTGAGGGTGAGGTTTTGGATTTCGCTTCCTTGGGTCTTCAGTGTATTTTTTACAGTATAATCTTCTTAGATTGTATTTTTGCATTCCTTCACATATCTCCACATGTGAAGATTACTCTGAGTCAGTGATCAATCATGATCAATCATGGGCAAGTTACTTAGCCTCTCTGTGCCTCAGTTTTCTCAGTTGTAAAATGAGGATAATAATATTTCTACTATTTCTAATACAGAATTATTGTAAGGATTAAACAAATTAATATATGTAAAGCTCCTTGGCATATAGTATAGTGTGTATTATTAGTAGTATTTTTATATTTTATCAATTTATGAGTCTTTTCTATGGATTTATGGCTTTTCCAGGTGTGGAGTAGGGAAGGGTGGGGCAGGGACACTGAACTTTAGAAAATGGATTTTATAATCTACTACACACAAAAAATGACTTACATTTTGAAACCACATGGAATAATGTGCCACAATGTGTCATCAGGGTCAAATGTTGGTTTCAGGTGCTGTAGTAATAGTAAGAATGAGGTCAAGTGGGTTTGTGCACCTCAGGGAGGAAGCTGAGATTGAGCCAGACTGAAGAACAAGTAGATTGAGACTGGTAGAGAAGAGCGAGGAGGGAAATTTAGGCGAGAACAAAATGCAAGAAGCAGAGACCAGAAAGAATGTGACGTGGTCTTGGTGCAGTAGGGAGACGGCAGGCAAAGTGGAAGGAAATAAGGTTGTACGGAGTGGAGCCATATTGTGGAAGTTCTAGAAAGTGCTCTCTAGCTAAAGGATTCTGCACTTGATGGGAATGGAAACTGGGAATACTGAACATTTCTGAGTGAAGAAAAGAACAACATTTGGGATCTAAAGAAGATTTCCATTATTGGGGCTGCAGAGCTGAGTCCATGGAGACACACAAAGAGGCTGTAGCCCTGGCTGCCTTGGCATGAGGAGCTGGGGCTGGACTGAGGCATAGTAGAGGGCAGAAGAGGAAAGCAAAAGGTTTAAGTGACATATCAAAGGAAAAATTTCTAAGAAAATTAGCAAGACCTCGCCGGGCACAGTGGATCAAGCCTGTAATCCCAGCACTTTGAGTGTCTGCGGCAGGTGGATCATGAAGTCAGGAGTTCGAAACCAGCCTGGCCAATGTGGTGAAACCCTGTCTCTACTAAAGATACAAAAAATTAGCCGGGCGTGGTGGTGTGCACCTGTAATCCCAGCTACTCAGGAGGCTGAAGCAGGAGAATTGTGCCATTGCAGCAGCCTGGGTGACAGGGCGAGACTCCATCTCAAAAAAAAAAAAAAAAAAAAAGGAAAGAAAATTAGCAAGATCTGTCAACTGACTGAATAAAGAAATTGAAGTAAACGGCAAGTCAGAGATTATTACAAATGTTCAATTATGTGGATCTGAGAAATAGAGACACCATGGAAAAACAGGAGGACAGTTGATTAAAGGGGGAGAGAAACAAATGAGGAGTGTGGTGTTGTATAAATTGAGTTGGTGGTGAAAGTGTGATGTCCAATAATGATAACTAACCTTTATTATTTACTTTGTGCCAGGCACTAGGTGTTTTACACATGTAAACTTATTTTATCCTCAAGGAAACTGTTTGAGACAGATATTCTTATTATCCCCATTTTATGAAGGATGAGAAGTTAAAGATGACCCCAAGTTTATACAGTTAAATTGGGATTTAAACCCAAGCCATCTGAATCCAGTGCTTATTCTAGACCACCACTTTGCTTTACTACCTCTCAGGAAGTCCAAGCTCTGACAGGAAGTCAAGACTGAACATTATGGTTGAGAGTCATCAGTGCAGAGGTGCTCACTGCAGTTACGGGGATGGATGAGCTTTCTGAGGGAGGAAGCATGCAGATAGGACAGCAGGTGACCAAGGATGAATCCCAGGGGAGGCCTACAGTGAGAAGTGAACACAGGGAAGGGTGCAGAGCCCTGTTGAGGGTGAAGGAGACTGGAGAACAGCCCAAAGGCTTGGCCTTTAAAGGACTGGTTTGGCGATGAGTTTGAAGATGGAAGTCAGAGTTAAGAAGTGAAAGCTCAGGCCGGGCGCAGTGGCTCATGCCTATAATGCCAGCACTTTGGGAAGCCGAGGGGGGCAGATTACTTGAGGTCAGGAGTTCAAGACCAGCCTGGTCACATAGAAAAACACTGTCTTCACTAAAAATAAAAAAAATTAGCCGGGCGTGGTGGCATGTGCCTGTAATCCCAGCTACTTGGGAGGCTGAGGTGGGAGAATTGCTTGACCCTAGGAGGCGGAGGTTACCATGAGCTGAGATAGCACCACTGCACTCCAGCCTGGGCAACAGAGTGAGACTCTGTCTCAATATTAAAAAAAAAAAAAAAAAAGTGAAAACTCTATCCATGATTGGAAGGGGAAGTGACAAAGTTTAGTCAGGGAAATGGAGAAGAAAGAACAGAGTGGCAAATTGAAGGGTTTACTTGTTTTCCCTCTACCTCCCCAGCAACACACACAAAATAAGAGGAACCTATGCCCCAAGAATATAGAGGAAAGAGGGAGGATTTAATGTGGAAAAGGAAGGGTGCACATGTGAGAGAGAAAATCCTGCAGACACCATAAAAGGAGAGAATCAACAGCTTTTACTCTAGCTGTGAGAAAAGGAATTCTGCTTTGTCAAGATTGGAAATGAGCCTTAAAATCAGGTCACTCATGTGGTCCTTGAGATAAATACACTATATTGAGGAGGATAAACTTGAATATGCAATTTCTCTGCCAATTTATTTATTTAGCAAAGAAATCCATGTGGCATCTCCGCTTGTCATTTAGGCATCTCAAAATTAATAAATCCAAAATAACCCTTAACTTCTCACCTTGCAACTGGTTCCTCTGTTTCCCCCTCCATCCTCCTAGTTGTTTAGGTTAAAAACTTTGGCTTCATCCTCAACTTTTTTCTTTCTCTCACACATAACATTTAATTAATCAGCAAGCCTTGTCTATTCTGCTTTAAGATCTATCAATAATAGGATCACTTCTTCACTGATACCACCTTACTCTTAGCCACTGGTAATATTTGCCTGGACTCGGAGGGTCTTCCTGCTCCCATCCTTGTCTTGTTGCCATCTATTTTCTTCACAGATGCAAGGGTAAGTTTTATAACAATGTAAATTGTATCATGACACTATGATGTTCAGAACTCTGCAATGAATTTCCATGTCTCGGAATAAAATCGAAAGTTCTAGCCACAGCCTCCAAGGTCATCACCTACCATTACCCCCAGAGCTTCCTCTGCTACAGCCATATTAGCTTTCTTGTTTTTGTCTCAGGGTTTTTGCATATGCTTTTCCTTATGCAAGAGCATATGGAACAGATTCATTCATTCAACAAATGTTTGTTGAGTACCAACTAAGCTCCAGGTAGTTGGGATACATCAGTAAACAAAGTGGACAAACAACCTTGCCCTTGCTGTGCTTACATTCCTAGCATATCTGCATCTCTCACCCCCTCTGCTCAAATGTCACTTATCAGAGAGATCTTTAACTATACGATCTCAAACAGTGACCCCTCCCCCACACCCCCTCATCACATATTCCTTTACGCAGGTTTATTTTGCTTAATAATTCCTATCACCATCTGACACATGATATAATTCTTTCTTTCTTTTTTACTTGTCTCCTTCCAGTAGAATGCAAGCTCCATAGCAGAGACTTTCCTGTTTTAGTGTCTGCCGTCGTTCCAGAACTGCACCTAGCACATAAAAGGTGCATTCACATGTTTACAGAATGAATTAATGCATGTGCAGGGTGAGCACTTTTAATTTGGAAACTTATGTCTTCAATTCTGGGAAGATTTCTTGCATTGTTTCTTTGGTAATTTCCTTCTCTACTTTTTTTTTTTTTTTTTTTTTTGTTTTGTTTTTTTTTTTTTTAAACAGAGGTGTTATGATGTCATTTTCTGGGTCTTTCTGATAACTGTTGACTTTTATTTTCTTTTATTTGATTGTTTTCTTTTTGTTCTAGTTTCCAAGAGATTTCCTCAGCTTTATTTTCTAACTCTTATACACCATTTAAAAATTCTCCTATAATGTTTTTAGTTTATAAGAATCCTTTTATGTTCTCTCATTGTTTCTATTACATTGGTATGGTCATTTTATTTACAAGTTGGACTGAATAGGGGAAAGACTTTATTATTTCCCATTTCTCCCTGCTAAATCCCATTCCCGGATGCAATCTCATCTAGGTTCCAAACTTCTTCAGTTACTCCTAGTTAGGAAATAAAAAATCTTCTGATTACTTTTAGTCAGAAGAACAGCCTCCTTTTCCTGATTTTTAAAGTTCTCATACAGCATAAAGATCTCATCTGGTTCCCTTTTCCCTTCCTCCTGTCTTTCTACCTTCCCAACCATGTGTCTGGTTAGGACTTGGATATCTGTGTTTGAAGAGATGCATACTTGACATTTCTACTTCTTGGCTTCTCCTTCTACTACCCTCTGCTTTCTAGATGCTATTTCTGACGTTTTCAGAGCTGGGCTCACAAGGAGAGAGGATTAATGAAAAAAGGCCTTTTGTGGCTTGTGCAGTTTGTAATCCAATGATTTCCTCTGAAGTGGCAGGTGCACAATTGCTGGCTCTTTCCCTTGAGGGATGTTTTTGGAGGACTACCCAGTGAGGACCTCTGACTGCAGCTCCCTTTTTGTGGGCAGGGCTGCACTTCAGGGACCACACTGATCTCACTCTCAGCACCTGGACTTCTGGCAATCCACAGTTGGGTCACATTTCCCCTCCAGGGAATACTGTTAGGCAGGATTGAACATGACTCCAGGTTGGTCCTCTCCATCTGTCCAGCTTGGCCCACGAGAGCTCATACATTCTTGCCCCTTATGCATATTGTTCCTAATGCACTCTCCTCTCTTCATTCTGCTGTTAAACCAACTCCAGCTGCAAACTTTCCCCATTGCATTTCCCACAATTCGATAATAGCCACTCTATCTCACAAAGTGAGAGGAGCACATGGGAAGTTCTCCAAATGGTCCCCTTAAAGCTGTTTACATTCAATTTGAAGTTAAAGAACACATGCCCTTTCCTCCCTCCAAATGTACATTTAAGGAAGCATTGTGTAGGGCACAGTACTTGGAAAAGACTGGAGAATTGAGGACTGTAGATATTAATTTTTCTTCAACCAGAGGAGGAAAAAGGACTTTCTAATAAGGCAGCTCTGTAAGCTGCCTAACAGTTCACCTGCTACTGAGGGCAGCAGAAATGTCCCAGCTTGGGCCCCAAAGTAGGAATGCATCCCTGACTCATCGCTGTAATCCCAAGATCTATATCTCTTATCCACAATGTTTTAGAATAGTCAAAATATATGCCTCTGGTAGTCACAGAGACAGGGACATAATATTAGAAGAAATATTGTGACAATTAATAGTACTTATGTAGATTTTGAAGGATTGTTAGAGAAGAGTTGTTAAGGTAGGATCATGAGCATCAGACCAACCTCGGTTTGACTTTTAGCTGTGTCACTGATTAGCATGTGACCTCAGGCAAGTTATTGAATATCTCAGAATTTTATCTGCCAAAAAATATTAACCATAACACCTACATCCTACATAGTAGAATTGACTGTATGCTGGACAGCCTGTTGGTCACTCCACACCATCAGCGCCATGCCTGTCTAAGGCTGGGAACTACCTTTCCCAGAATCTCCTTTCTTATGTAATTCCAGGTTGGAGTTAGTGAATGAGACTTTGAGTTTGCGACTTGTGCAAGACTTGGTAGGCAGAAGTGAGGGGAGACCATTGTTCTCAGGGTAAATCTTGCTGAGGTTTATCAGACAGGGTCACAAGATGTGGGAGTCTACAGCCCTTTCTATGAGCTCTCACTCTGTAGTGATAGCAGAATTCTCAGTCTTCACCCATCAGCTCCCTACCCATACTCCAGGCTTTAGGCTGAAGTCATCAGCAACTTTTTTTTCCAGTCTTCGGGCTGTCACTGTCTAGACTTTCACTACTTTACCTTCTCTCACATCTGGGCAAGCTTGCATTTCTATATGAAGCCCCTTATTCCTGTACAACCTGTAGTGGCTCTGATTTCCTGACTGAAACGTTATGGTACAGCATGGATAATCTAAAGACATGTAGCAAGGACTTAACCAATTGTAGTCAATACTAATAATAATCAGAACAGGTATTGTTTAGAATAATTTGAGACTAAAAGATGACTGAAGTTAAACTATGTGAGTTCCATTGTTTAGGAACAGCAAAGATGAGGAAGGGTACAAAAGGAAACATTCTTCATAGCCTAATGACAAGAACTGCTCCCATTTCTGTAACACTTTTCAATTCACAAAATGTTTGCACATCGGCTGTCCCTATAGTTGCAGCATTTAGCTTTCCAATCAATGAATTGATCACCTACTTTATGACATGTATGGTTGTTACTGTGCTGCATGGTAATTAGGCATAAGTGGTAGTAGCTGGTTTATAAATGACTGCAATTGGAATTAATTTTAGGGAGCCAATTTTTTTTCTTTTGGTTCACAAATGTGGAAAATTTTCCTTCATGTCATGTTTTATAGTTTCATAGATAAAAATACAAGTCTGCACAGCTCCTCAGATCCAGTTCCTTTTTTCTTGCTCTCTTCTAGGGCTGGGGTTTCTCTGCTCCTCTCTATACCCAATTCCCATCCTTCCTTTGGCTATGGATGTCATAAGCAGAATATCCTGTTTGCTCCTGGATCTGGCTTTCCTCATTGTTTGAATGGCAGCAATGCTACCAGAATGTCTGGAAGCACAAGGCTATGGATGATCTGCCCCCGGAGCAAAACATAACCACTTTGCCACAAAGCAAGGAAGGGGAGACCAGCCTAGGGAAGGGAAAGGAGGAGATGCAGATCCAATGTTTTGTCTCGGAGAGTTTTGAACCAGAAGTAGGCTGGAAAGCTTATGAAAAAGATAAAGGATTCTTTTTAGGATCCTGGCAGTAGGAAGAGTCAGTTCTTTGCTAAGGCAGGAACTGGACAGGATGAGGCAATGTTCCATCTGGGACTCTACACTGTGGCAAAAGGAACTCATGCTGACAGGTACTCTCCTTCACTCCTGAAGGTTTGAAGACTAAGGGTCTAACAGCTGCATTGAAACTAGCTCCCAACAGGACCAGAGTTTTTTTGTGTGTGTAAGGCTTCAAGTATGTACTGCTTGTTAGGAATACTGACTGATTAAACGGGAACATGCTTTCAGTGATGCACTGTCCATATTCCACTTCCAAGAAGGATGTGTTGCTGCTCCTACTCGGAGTGCTTTCTGCTGTCAGCCCCTTTAGAGGTTACCTCCACGGCAGATAGCCACCTTTTCCAAGGTTACAGCTTCCAAAGGAGGCTCATTTTGGCCCAAGGCAGGACACCTCTGACAAACCATTTTAATTCATGATTTCTCATGGGGCTGGCTGAGGCTGTCAGGCCTGCCTTGCAGCTGGACTTCTCCTTCTACCCAGTTCTACTCCGTTGACCTCCCTTCCACAGGTGTTGATCTCAGGAACCCTCATTAACAGACATTCAGCACCTTAAACTTCATCTCCGAGTCTGCTTTCCAGAGAACCCCGTCTGCAACAGACTGCTCTCCATAACTTCAATATTTGCTAATATTTCTATTTTATAGTTGTCCCCTCTGCCATTCTCTTTCACATCACTTGTTTATACCTGTTTTATTCATTTGCTGTCATTTCATGAAGTTTTAAGAGGAAATTGAGAGGAATGCATGTCTGCCCTGGCATTCAGTTACTGTCATGTTATGGAGTTTTAAGAGGGAATCAAGATGCACACATGTGTCTGACCTGGCATTGTACTGGTCAGAGTTAAATTGCAGATAATACAATTTATTCTAGCTATTCAAAACAGAAAGGGTATTTTCAGGGTATTCAGTAGTGAGGAAGACCTATTGCAATACTAGTGTACCAATTCTTCATTCTTCCTTTACAACGTGACTTTGCCACTCCTTCCATGTAAGGGTTGAGTCTATTTCCCTGGACCTTGAATCTGGGATGGCCTTTTAACCTGCTTTGGCTAACAGAATGTGGTAGAGGTGATGGTATGCTATTTCTAAGCCAAGTCCTCAAGAAGGCCTCACATACTTTGGAATCCTTTGGAATCCTCCGTACTTTGGATCCCTTTTGGAATCTTTCCTTTGCCATGAGAACAATCCAGGCTAGCCTGCTAGAAGATGAGAGCCCATGTGGAACCATGAAAAGTTGTCCTAGCTGAAGCCAGCTGAGACCAGCCAGTTTCTAGCTAACCCATCAGCTGGCCACAAATCCACAAGCAGGCTTAGTGGGATTAGCCAAGCTCAACCTACATGAGCAGAACTGGCCAACTGACCCAGAGATTCATAAGCAATAATAAATGGTTATTATTTTAAGTTGCTGCATTTGAGAGTGTTTGTTATACAGCATTATTGTGGCAACTGATGATTGATACAAGTGGCTTACGAGAGCTGAAGAAGTAGACTCTAGGGCCATATCACAGAACAGACTCACTAAAGGAGCCTACAGTCAGGAAGTCGTGTAACCAAGAATCTGCCTGCTAAGTTGAGATGCCTTTGCTACAAGCTCCGACTTCATCTCTGCTATGACCAGGAAGCTGCTGGTAGAGCTGCCAACTCCAGAACCATGCTGCTGTTGCTGCTACTGTCAAAAGCAGAGCAAACCTGTTCTCTGCTTTTTTCCCATCTAACTCAGTTTATGCAAGTGCTTCTGATCAGCAGAATGTAAATTATACCCACACTTCAGTTGCAAAGAGGTCTAAGGTCAAAGGGATTTTTAGTTTTCCAGCTTCTGCAGTAGGAGAAGGAGGTTGGCATGAATTTGGAATGACTCAGTCTCAGTGTCACCACAGCATGATTAACTAAAATATGTATGATTCCTGAAACTTATTCCATAGATAGTGCTCAATGATACTAAAACAATATATTTATTTGTGCAGTATTTTACATTTGGACATATCATGCTACACTGTAAACCATCGTTAATTCAATTAATAGAAGTGGAGAGGTTGAAGGATGAATTGAATAACGTGGTACTAAGATTTTATGAACTAATTGCTCCAGCAAAATACATCTTTTTTTGAGATGGAGTCTTGCTCTGTCACCCAGGCTGGAGTGCAGTGGTGCAACCTCAGCTCACTGCAATCTCCACTGCCCGGGTTTAAGCAATTCTCCTGCCTCAGCCTCCTGAATAGCTGGGATTACAGGTGTGCACCACCATGCCTGGATAATTTTTGTATTTTTAATAGAGACAGGGTTTCACCATGTTGGCCGGGCTGGTCTCAAACTCCTGACCTCGTGATCCACCTGCTTTGGCCTCCCAAAGTGCTGGGATTACAGGCATGAGCCGTGCCAGGCCATAAAAATCTTTTAAGGGAATCAACAATTAAAAGCCACAAAAGAGGAGAAACTGACTTTATGTTCTGAAAAATTTTTGGTCTCTTATTGATACTTCAGATGCCATTATCAGTAGAAAGACTGGTGATTTCAGAAAGAATAATAAGCAATCTGGGCTTACTCTGCAGTTATTTTATTTATTTATTTATTTATTTATTTATTTATTTATTTATTTGAGATGGAATCTCACTCTGTTGCCCAGGCTGGAGTACAGTGGCACAATCTCGGCTCATTGCAACCTCTGCCTCCCGGGTTCAAGCGATTCTTTTGCCTTAGCCTCCCGAGTGGCTGAAACTTACAAGCATGTGCCACCATGCCCGGCTAATTTTTGTATTTTTAGTACAGACGGGGTTTCACCATATTGGCCAGGCTGGTCTCGAACTCCTGACCTCGTGATCCGCCCGCCTTGGCCTCCCAAAGTGCTGGGATTACAGGTGCATATACATTATCTGTGATAAAAGAAATATTTCAAAATTTATCTTGGCATAAAGGTAGAGATTTACAAGATTCTTAGAAAGGCTGATCTGACCTTAAGACACAGAATCTGATTTGATGAGATGAGAGAATTCATGCTTTCAAATCAGCAATTAGCAGTTCTAGAAAATATCTGCATCCCTGTGAGGACTTTTCAAAGAGATGGTGATTTAGGACAATAAATAATCAGTGAAGAAAAGGAAAGGGATTTCTCGGAACAGAATCATATAGTGAAGATATTAAAATGAAAGAAGTTTTGTGCCCCAAATGTATTCCCTAGGCCTTGTTCAACTGCAGCACAATATTATTATTATGGTATGTGAGGCTTGCCAGTGGTTTATGCCTTACTGAGAGTTACTTTACTTAGCTGCGGCCTTGTATGGTGAAGAGTCCTTTCGACTCACCAAAAAGAGAGAGAGAAAAAAAGTCCTGTTGTCAAGAGAACCTGGAGTCCCTCCAAAAGGTGCCCCACTGATTCAAAAGCCAGACACTCCCTTGTCAACAAAGGCATCTCACGGCTAAAAGTCTGGAGGGCAAATTGCACTTGGCTCATTGCTAAGTCTTAATCATAGACCCTATTTATTCGATTCTTACTGACATTAATGTGAAGTATCAGCAATTTTTCTTCTCAGACAGAATCCATGGATTTAATTTTATCATTTTTTTTTAGTTGTGCAATCAGAAATTCATTCATAGGAGGAAAAATCAGTTAATACCTATGGAAAAATGCAAAAGAAAGCCGTTGTCAGACTGATTGCTTTTTGGCAAAGGCTGAGTTCAAGATTTACCAATGAAAGCCCAATTAAGTGTCACCTGAGAGAATGTTAACAGAGCTAAAGAGCATTACCAAGCCCAAAGACTGGCATTTCAGTTACCTTGTAAGGTATTTCAGAGAAAATTACGTCTATGTAAACACAAGGCTGTGTATCACTATATTGGTAAAACAGTAGTTTCTAAAACAGCTTTACTCTGATTTCTGAAGCAACAAGAAAAAAGAAAAGACAACAGAAAGCAAATAATTTACCTTTTTAGGAAGTGATCTTGAGTAAATGTTAGTTCAATCTTCTCAAGGAACATCTGGCTTGGATTCAGCTACCCAGGGCAGAACAAAATAAATGAAAGGCCTCTAGATCAGGTGTTTCCCAGGATGGAATTTAAATTCAGCTTCTTTATCCTGCCTGCTCTTTAATCACCTATCTTAGATCAAACTTTCTGGCTCCAGGTTTAAAAGCATCTTTAGAATACCAAGGTGCTCACATTTAGCCCCTTTCTCACTTTCTCCTTTCTTTTTACTTCCTGTGTTCTTTGTGTATGTATCGGTCCCCCATTAGAAGATTATAATTACATTTGAAGACAGGGGCTATGTCTTATTCATCTTTGTACCTCCCTTCTTCAACCCTCGTCTGATGTGTTTGCTCATATACACTTTTCTTTTGTTAAAGAAAAATAAATATAGTTAGAGGCAAATACAAATTCTCCACTGTTTTAACTGCTACTGAGAAAATGATAGGAGATTATTAATTTGTGAAGCAGTCAACTTCCTTTTTTAATAGAATGAGTAGTAGATGAGGATATTTATATTTCAAGTGCAAATAAAATTTGCCTCAAAGGATTTTGATATATTTTTGTCTCTAAAAGGAGCAACAGCCTTTTTGTGATGTACATGTCAAGATAAATCTAGAAAGGGCCAATGGAGTTATTTTATTTAAGGAGAATTGCCTCGGTGGTAACTATCAATACCTTAAAGTTTCTATATCTTACCAGTAAACTGAATAAAATGCTCTTTTCTTTATAGCTGCCGCTGATGGAGTTGGACTCATGAGTGAGGGAGAAAGTGCCTGTGAATGACATCATTATACGACATCATACGACAGTTTTTTTCTTTCTTTTATTCACTTGTCTTTCTTTTATCTCAACTGATGGTATACCATACACAGTCTTCTAAGCCTTGCTTTTTTTCTTCGAGAGTCTTCTATGTTAGTTCATAAAGAGGTGCCTCTTGCTTGTTAGGGGTTGTATGGAAATGTGCAAGTTAATAAGCTGTTGCATGTCAGTTCCAGTCTCACCCTTCAGACTCTGCAAATCACATGGCCAGCTCCCTGTTCTGTTTGCCAAGAAAGGAGGCTAGGGAAAGACTGGGATGCTCTGTTTTGCTTGCTGTTCCTCCCCGCAGCACCTGAACAGTGATCTTCTATCCCACAGTGGCAGTCTCCAGCTTTTCTCTTTTCCAGACGTTCCCAGAGGCAGTCTCATTTTGTCCCCTCAGAGGCACTCCATCCGTGGAGCAGTGGCCCTTTCTCAGTGGTCTGACCAACTCCAGGAGGCCTCTCCTACAAACCTCCTCATTCTAGTAACCTCAACATTTTCCTTTTGTTCTTTCAGTCTTACAGTATGAGCTGCTTCCTGGAGTTCCTCTTCTTTCTCCTTTTGGCTTTAAGTTCTCAAATAACTAATGAACCAATAGCTTATATTAAGTTCTCTTTGTGAGCTGGGCGCGGTGGCTCAAGCCTGTAATCCCAGCACTTTGGGAGGCTGAGATGGGCGGATCACGAGGTCAGGAGATCGAGACCACCCTGGCTAACATGGTGAAACCCCGTCTCTACTAAAAAATACAAAAAACTAGCCGGGCGAGGTGGCGGGCGCCTGTAGTCCCAGCTACTCGGGAGGCTGAGGCGGGAGAATGGCGTAAACCCGGGAGGCGGAGCTTGCGGTGAGCTGAGATCCGGCCACTGCACTCCAGCCTGGGCAACAGAGCGAGACTCCGTCTCAAAAAAAAAAAAAAAAAAAAAAAGTTCTCTTTGTTGAAATGCCTAATGTAGGGTCTATTTTCCCAGCTGGACCTAACATATCCATGCAGGATCAGAAGGCCCAAAGGAGCAGAACAGTCTGCGCTACTCTTTGGATTTGGATGAACCGTAATCTATTTGACTAGTTCTCTCTAAATTGTAACTTTTGTAACTAGAAACAGTACATTAAACAACCTTAAATGAATACTTTTTTTCACATATATGTGAGTCTATCTGTAAGATAAATTTATAGAACAGGGACTCCTGGATCAAATTGCCAAAAATACCCTTCATAGAGGTTGTGCAAATTCAGTCTCTCACAAGCAATAGACAGAAATCTATTCATATGAGAAACAGAGAAATCAACGAAGGGAAGAGTGAGCCAGGTGTTATACCATTGTCCCAGTAAGAGGGCCTTAGCTAGTGGAAAGGAGAAGCACAGCATGAGATCTGTCACTTGAGGAATTACTTTTTGGCTTAGACTCCATGGACTTCATTTTGAGCCCTTTGGCGATGAGAAAGGCTAAAATAGAAATGAAAAGAAGGTTCTCTAAGATATAGTGTTACTCACTTCAAAGAGGGTAACGCAAAAAGGAGAGGTGCTTTGCCAGAGATTACCACCAATGCCAGGCAATTTGAGGAGTGGCTGTGCCCAGTTACTATGCCCAGACTCAGTACCAAGCTAAAGTGGCTGTGATAGCCAGCAGCAAGAGTGACACCTACAGATGCATGGTTATTGGAACAAGCGGCAGTGCTGCCCAGCATATGCTATGTGGTTGCTGCCAGCACATGTGAAACACCTCCTAGGGACTCCCGAAAAAATGGATAGAACTTTGTAGGGTACTGGGTACTGTTTCCTGTAGTAGCAGACAAGATAAGAGCTGGTAAAACACAGGCTACAAAACTCATTTACTAAGGTTGTCACTTTTTTTCCCCATTTCTATATCTTTGCCTCTTAAACTTGGGGAGGCTTTTGTTTAACAACAGTAAAGTAAAATCTTCTTCCTTAAGTCTTTATGATACTTCTCCAGCAAGCCTGGGATGTGACTGAGTTATTTTTACAATCTGCTGTTTGGTTTTCTGTCATTTACTCCCTGTTCAGCAGAGCTCTTCTGCAGTGATCACTGCCCTTGTTTTGCAGACAGGTTACATTCTACACACTAGCTCTTGCTGATTTCACCTTAGCGTTTTGTGGTAACAAAGCTGCGTGCACAACCAGAGTTGTGCCTTTCTTACTCTGTAAAATGGGCTGCCTTCCTGCAGATGACTTTTATGTTCCACTGTGTCTTGTTTGTGCCATTCTTAATTTACACGACAGAGATGCTGTCATCACCAATTAACATTAATCAAGGGCCCCCTGGATGCATGGCTGCATTGGGACTAATTTAATATGCTCTTTGTTCCAGATATCAGGTGGCTTCTTCAAATGCATTTTTAAGTATCTCAGTGATGATGAAGAAGAACGGATACATCAATCAGGATTCAGGAAGACAGCTTTTGCAGAAAATGCTTAAAGGGAAGCATCAAGCATTGGTGTTGATATTTGAAAGTTTAAGAGAGGTATACTTTTATTCAGTCAGCACACGACAAATGTAAAAGGCACTCATTTGCTGTTCCTGGAACAAGCTTGGCAGCATTCCATTTAGACATCTGCCCTTTCATCGTCCCACTTTTTACTTATTGCAGTCCTTTCAGTCTGAATATTTCCTCCTGAGGCATTTTCTGCCCTCAGAAATGACTCCCTGCTCCCAGTTCCTGTAGCCTTTATCATTCACACCTTTCACTTCGAAATTTAGCACATGTCACATTACACCATTATTGAATAAATATATATCCTTCCCAAGTGTATCAGAGAACTATCTGGACAATTTGTTTCTTTCCCAATTCTCAGAATCAGCAGTGTTCTGTCAAGAAATATTTACCGACGATGATGGCAATAGTCGATTAAAATCAGATGAAGTTTTATTTTTAAAAAAAGGTTGAGAGGAGAGACAAGACTGAAGGTTTGGAAGTTGAGACTCACAAGCATCTTTAATAAACGTTTTCTCATCTAAGCGCTGTATGTACATCATTTTGGGGAGGGTAGAGATTGAGGGAGGAAGAACATCACTGGAGGAAGAGACAGCAGTTTGTCTTTCGAGTTTCAATAAAGTTTCAAAAATCCTGCCTAAGCTATATTTATTTTCTGGCCTTTCCCCTTTGATGTAACAATAAACTGTAATGTGGCTGTCGGTTGTACGAACCGGTATTCAGCCGAATAGATCTGAGCACTTTCCTTTCAGAAAAAGAAGCGTTCAGTTCTGTCATAGATTCTAGAATGAAGAACACACTGGGCCAGCGAGGCTGGCGGCTGGCGAATTCCACCAGCAAGCAGACGCATTGCTGCGCTGGAGCCGGCGAACCAGGGACCGGCCCACCCAACCCAGGAAGGCAACGCCGGGGTCCCGCCCAGCCCGGTTCCGGGAGCCTTATTGGCCGGCCTTCCGCCCGCCATCTCTATCAGCCTCCGGGATTTGGCACGAGCGGTAGGCGGCGCCCTTTCGGTCACTCATTGGTCAAATCCTAATGGAGGTAAGGCACTCTACGAGTTTCTATTGGTCCCTAGGCTCCAAAAATGGGCGGGGAAAAACAGAGCGACAGGGCTCTAGGAGGGAAGCGCGGAGTGCGCCGGCGCGTAGTCGGGGACGCCGTGCCGAGGGTTTGCTAGGGAACAGACTGTTATCGCCCCGCCCCCTCGGAGCTTTTTGTGCCGTTAACTGTCGAAGTGGTGGGGGCTGCGGCGCCGGGCGACATGCCAGTGCGCTTCAAGGTGAGGCTGGGGTCCCCGGGCCGGAAGGTGGCTGGGGGGAGCCACGGCGGGGGAAGTGCGGAGCGTCGAGGTCACGCTGCTTTTCAGCTCTGCAGCCCTCGGCCGGGCAGAAGCTGCAAGCCCCAGGGCGTGCCTGAGGGGCCCCAGAATCTGCCCGCCGCCTCTTACCTAGTTCTCTTTCCGCTCACTCACATTTGCAAGTTGCTGTGTGCCAAAGAGTCAGATGATGCGGGACAGATTTACTTAAGGGGACTCGAGAGGAATGTAGATGGGAGGAGGCCACTTTGCGAAGAGAACTAAAGGCGACTTCAGTTTGGGACACCTGAACTGAAGCTAAAGTGGCCCATTTAGCTTAGCATTTAACCCCCATTCCCTTTAAAACTTTAGTGTATGTGGCTTTTAAAGGCTTGAGAAATGGGTTCTTAGTAAAGATAGGGTATAAAGAAATACACATTTTTCATCGTTGTGCATTCTTAGGGTATGTTAAAAGTTCCAGGTAGCTGGTAGCTGTCAGGGACTAGCACCCTGCAACTTCACAGGTGGCCACAGCGTCCCACACTTCCTGACTCATTTATCTTAAAGGCGTGTATTCAGAATGGAAGGGGAGTTTGCCTTTTGTTAACTTTACCAAATAGCAAAAGGCCCTAGGCATAATACATAATATTGTGTACTCCGTGAAAACCTGGGATAAATCTAGTAGAGTGATCAGAATTTAGATTGTCACTAGTTATCTGACAAGAACTCATGCTTTGGAATCAGATAATCAGTGAAAGGGTAACCTCTGAGCCTGGTATTCCTGGTAGCATCTGCCTCAAGTGGTGTTGAGGCTTAAAGGATGTAACTCGTGTGAACTGCTTAGCACAGGGCTGGGTGAATATTAGCTCTTATTAAGGAGCTCGTCTGTGTTTAATTTTCAGTCTTAAGTCTCTTTGGAGGTTCAGAAATTATTTTTCACTGATGTCTGCTTTAAAACATCATTTATTAATTGCACTGTACTCAAAGTGTACTTTGCATTACAGGGGCTGAGTGAATACCAGAGGAACTTCCTGTGGAAAAAGTCTTATTTGTCAGAGTCTTGTAATTCCTCCTTGGTGCAAAAGTACCCATGGGCTGGACTTAGATCAGATCAATTAGGTAAGTTGAGCAAGCTAATAGCCATTCTAACCTGGGCTAAGTTTATAACTTGGGCTAAGCCATTATAACTTGGGCTAAGTAAACCTTGGGCTAAGTTTACCAAATGATATATTAAAAGTTCAGTTGGCCTGGTTGATTTATTCATTTATTAATCAAATATTTATTGAAGGTTTACTATGAGCCAGGACTATTCCCAGCAGCTAGTGTGGCTGGCCAGGTTTCACTAATGGAGGCCTCCATCACAACTGTTTCAGTACTGACTGAGTAGTTAAGTTAAATATTAAAAGGTAAGAAAAGCCTTACACGGAGGCTGGGATGTAACAAAAACCCATGAAGAGTTTTGCCTAGGCCTTTCCTTGGCCGTAAAGCATGACAAAATAAGGAATTCTTAACAGGATCCATTTAGGATTAAACAAGTTTTAATGGGGGTCTGCAGAAACTCCCCAGGCCTCCACAAACAAATTTATTGGCGGTCTGAAGGAACTCCTCAAACCTCCGTGATTCAGCAGGAGACAAGATAAGGGTAATCAGCCCAGCACCTAGACGCATTTAGATAAAGTAAGTTTACTGATGCTCCAGAAGAAGGTCTTCAGGACTCAGACCTTACTTATAGATTAAAAGAAGTTAATCACTTACATCCTTAGATGAATGCACACTTACACGTAGACTTATAGCTTAGAAGGTATATAAGCTCTGAAAAACTTTGTAATTTGGGGTTGGTCTGGTGATAATTTCCAGGCCTTCTCCCCGTAACTGGTTATAGAAACAAAAACTTACTTTCTCCCTAGTTCATCTGCATCTCGTTATTGGCGGAGAGAAATAGCAGCCCGACCCTCAGTTTGGTCTGGGAACACTAGGGATATAGCCCTGAACCAAAGTACCTTAACTATGGAGAGAAACAGTAAGCAAGTCACTCAATAAATAAGGGAATTTCAGGTTTTTATATAAAATTGTGGGGAAGTGTGATAGATAACATGCAGGAGGGGTGGACTGGAGGGAAAACGCTGTAGATTAGATGGTTGGGAAAGGCTGTTTTTGAGGAGGTGGTATTTGAGCTGAGACCTGAAAGCTGAGGGGAAAGTGCTGGGGAAGAGTGCTCCCAAGGTCTTGAGAAATGGAAGCTTAGGGAGATTAGGTCGCTGCCCCAGCTTTACAGCTAGTAAGTGGCAGAACCATGATTTGAAATCAAGTCTGTTTTGTGCAAAGCACGCGATTTCAGAGGTCATGTTCTTGTTATCACACATGCCTCCTCCCTGTGTCCCAGGGAAGTCAGATTCCTGGGCCAGGGTTTCCCAGAGGGTGACAGAACAGAAAGGAGACAGACTGACTTCATTATACCTGCTTGTTTAATTCTTCCTTACTGGTATATTAGATCTCTGAGAGTAGGGCTCTGTCTTATCCACCACCTTGTTCCTACCCAGTACCTAATATAGGCCTTGGAACAATCTATTGCTTCTTGAAACTAATTTTTGAATGAATGAATAAGCCGAAATTTGAATCCACAATAGCTGTTGGGCAAATTGAGCTAGTTTCATCAAGTGAGATTTTAGGAAGCCTGTTACATAGGATTGCTGGGAGGGTTTAAATGAGATGTTGCCTATTAAGGGCCTGGTTCATGTACACAGATCAGTGCTTGGTGCCCCACATTTGATGTGTGCGAGCATGGCGGGTAAGTCACATAAATGTTAGATGTTTGAAGCCAGGAAAAGACTTATGGGTAGGGTACCAAGCCTGGGAAGTTAGTAAGATGAGGAGGTATTTTCAGAATTAGGTTGGGAGAACAAGGGGAAGAGTGGGCAAGAGTGGGTGTCTCTTTTAGGGTTCCTCTGAAGCATCATGATCTGACCCACTGCCAGACTTCAGAGACTGGGTGTCCCTGCTTCTCTGGCAGGGTGCTAGGAAAATCCCTCTGCTCATAATCCTCTTTTTACAAATGACTAGAAATTCCACATATTTGAACCTCCATTAGATTAAGAATCGAAATAAATCTCTGTTTAAGCATAGGTATCCCACCCTGCTGAGCACCTACAGGGCTATTACGACACTGGAAAATTCATTAAACTGGGTAGTTGTCCAATAACATTTCAGCTTAGATCAGCTGCATTTGAGGGGAAGGTGACGAAATGAGACCATGAGAGCAAAGCCACCATAGAGCATGGTATATAATGAAGGAAGGAGTGGACTAGGGGAGGAACGTTAGTGGAGAATTTTAGGTCATGGGGAGGGACTGAGCAAGAACTCCAGAATGCTTAGAATGGGAGGTGGGAGGTTAGCAAAAAACAACAGCAGTGTTACCCAGGATGGCTGTCCCTTCTTTTAGAGTAGTGTATTTTTACCCTGGGGATTTGCTGGTGCTGGAGACAACAGCAGACCACTTGAGAATCTTCTTTTATTTTACTCTTCTACCAAAAACCTGCCTCTGTGTTAAAGCAGAGAGGAGTCTAATTGGTGATCTTCAAGCTTTTAGCTTTTATACTTCCTAGAAAAATTTAGAAAAACATTGTGCCTCATCACAATGTTTTTCTAAATTGCTATTTTTTATCATAAATTTTTATGAATAGTTTTGAATAATAGAATTTCTGGTATATTGCATAGTGCTTATATGTTTTACATATATTTTGTAAAAACTCTGGAACTGCCAGTTTAGCCCATTCAATTTATGGAAAATGTTTATCATGCAACTGGCAAAGTCAGTATTGATTGGCAAACTAACCGGCCAAATTAGAATTATTTTCTGTGAGGAAAAAGTCTGTTTATCTTTAATTAAGGTAAATGTGTTAATCTGCATATGTACATTTCACATGATATCCCTCTCATACCTGAATTTTAATACTAAGAAGGTAGATGGAAAATCCATGGAGATATATGAAATAAGATACTGTTCCTTTGTTATTTCTAATCTCGGTCTGCTTTGCTTTGCTGTCAAATATTCTCCCTCAGGAATATGCTTTCTTGAATTGTCCCTTTGTTTGGCTTCCTACCCCTGAGGTTTTGTTCTACCTTGGGGGGATGCACTGGAGTACATTTCAGGCTGGTTAAGAGGTGTGTCTTTCTTCTGTAAAGTGGGAAAAGGGAGATTATGAAAGGGGCGGTGGGAGATGGAACTGCAGATGGCAGATGCAGCTCTCAGGCAGACAGATCAGCGTCCGGCGAGAGAGCACACACATACGGAGTTGAGGATCTGGAAAATGATTCCCTTAAGCCGTCCACTTCTGTTTACCCTCCACATCTTTGTGTGCCTCCAGACAGATATCCAGCCAGTGTGAAGACCTGTGGTCTAGGGAAGCCTTTTAAAAGGGTAGGGACCCGGGGTGACGTGGCCAGCACATCTACAACAGAGGCTAAGGAGTCCTGGGTTTTACCTCATGCCCAATTTTCTTTCCACCTTCCTTTTCCGTTCTGGTCTTAATCTTCCTTCTCCACCCTGCAGCCGTCTTAAAGAATGGCCCTAAACTAGGGCAGTCTCTCAGTGGCTGTCATTCTGCAGAGCTGCTCTTACCTCCATAGAAGGTTAAGTTTTTGGACATTTGCTTTCCATACAGAAATATAGAGAAATTGTATCTTAGCTGTTGTTAAAAGGGCTTATTCTTTTTTTTTTTTTTGAGACAGAGTCTTGCTCTGTCGCCCAGGCTGGAGTGAGTGCAGTGGCACAGTCTCGGCTCACTGCAAGCTCCGCCTCCTCGGTTCACGCCATTCTCCTGCCTCAGCCTCCCGAGTAGCTGGGACTACACACCCGCCACCACGCCTGGCTATTTTTTTTTTTTTTTTGTATTTTTTAGTAGAGACGGAGTTTCACTGTGTTAGCCAGGATGGTCTCGATCTCCTGACCTCGTGATCTGCCTGCCTCGGCCTCCCAAAGTGCTGGAATTACAGTCATGAGCCACTGCGCCCGGCCTATTCTTTTTTAATTCTCAGGAAATCAAGGCAGATGTAGAACCAAGATCCAGCACAATGACATCTTATTCCTTCTCATCTTGGTCTGCTCTACTTAAGAGAAGCTTTGTGAAAAGTTCCAAATTTTGACAGTACCAGGGCCCATTGTTCTGTTAAGTAGCACAGGAAAGTAATTAGAAACGAGGCAACATGTACTGCCTGGCTTGCCAGGTCTATCATGTTGCAATTCTAGTGACTTTTGTTAGGATAACTGGAACATTGTGACCCACTGATTTTTAATTTTTTGTTATGGTTAAATTTTTAATGCTTTTAAAAGCAAAATTAAATATTTTATGTTGAAAAGTTGTACTTTTAAAATCCTATATTCTAAAGGATATTGTGTGTATATATAGGTGCATATATCTGAACTAAATTTTAAATTTCATTTCTCCTTCACAAGTGTTCTTAAAAGTTGTCTTTATAACTTTTTGCTTTGGTAGCTACTAGTTTTGTATACCGTGTTTTGTAGGGATCACGAAGGAGCCAAGTTTTATTTCAAAAAGAAGAGTCCCTTACCATGACCCACAGATTTCAAAATCCCTGGAGTGGAATGGAGCTATCTCAGAGAACAATGTGGTTGCACTGCCAGAACCAGAAGCCCCAGAAACACCAAAATCACAAGAAGCAGAACAAAAGGATGTTACTCAAGAAAGAGTTGACTCACTAGAAGCTTCCAGGGTTCCCAAAAGAACCAGATCTCACTCTGCAGACTCCAGAGCTGAAGGGGCTTCAGATGTTGTGGAAAATAATGAGGGTGTAACAAACCATATACCAGTTAATGAAAATGTGGAATTGGAGCATTCTACCAAGGTTCTTTCAGAAAATGTAGATACTGGGGTAGGCATATTCACTGCATTTCTTTTCAAAAGCATAGAATTCTTTGTTGGTTTCATCGTCATTTCTGTAATGTTACATTTTGTGTTTCAGAATTTTCCATTGTTGTTTTCTTGTCTAATGTCTATAAGAATAGTTGATAACAGGCTGTTGACTTTAGTTGTTGTGAATTAGTTCTATTCTTACTACTCGCTATTTTGTAGTAGTTATGCTATGATATCCCTTTATTGGATGGACCTCCTGTGTCTGGATTTTATTCATCATGTATTAGCACCTGAGTCCTAAGGGAGAGATCAAGTTGAGACAGAGAAGGGAAGTAGGCCCTTACTTCTGGCAGGGTGCTGAGCTGACTTCTATCTAGCTGCTTTTCAGTTTCTTATCTGTACAAGAAGACAGACAGAAACTCAACTGATGAAATGCAAAAGGAAGGAGAGCTCTGGCTGTCTCTCAGAGATCTTGCATTTTTGCTCTCTTATGTCACAGCTGGCCTGCAGCAGGTCCCTGTGAGCACATAAGCAGAGGCTACCAGAGCTTGCATGGGGATCTCAATGCCTTCCACGTTTCTTTCTCCATTCTGTTCCACTGCTCTTCTCTGGTTCATGTCCACCACTGACTGGGACCCTGAAGAGGCATTTCAGAGTGTTGGAGAAGAATCCATAGCTTGTTGAAAAAGCTGGGGGTAAAAGGGAACAAGGAAGGTGATGTGTGAGTCTGGCAGGCAGGAGAAGGGGTGTTCACAGAAGCAATGTGCAGATGAGGCAAAGTACTGGGACTTTTTGATAATAGATTTAATTATGAATGATTAGTAGGAAAGGACTGAGAGTATTATATTTTTCCTGGGATGCCTAATAGTCCTTTGATCGAAAGGAATTTTAAATGGTTTGACACTTGAAAAAAGATACTATTTATAAGTTAAAGAAAGTTTGCTGTACCACAATGTGCATGTAGTTTACAATTTTGTACTGTAGACTGAACATTTTGTTAAGAGGATAGATTTCATGTTATGCATTTTTTACCACAATTTTTAAAAAGTTTGAATAGAAATTTTTAATGTGTTTGAGTGGATTTTTGTTTTGAACAGTTGGATAGACTTCTGCGTAAGAAAGCTGGATTGACTGTTGTTCCTTCATGTAATGCCTTGAGAAATTCTGAATATCAAAGGCAGTTTGTTTGGAAGACTTCTAAAGAAACTGCTCCAGCTTTTGCAGCCAATCAGGTAGTTTAATGGATGTAATACATTTCTGAGTACCATTATCTTATCTAGTAATGTAGATTTACATAGAATTAAGAGTTGCAAGAAATTAGGTACTTAAGTAGCCTGGAGGTAGGTTCTAGAAAACCAAAGTGAGAATTTTGCTAAAATCGTCCTGTTACTTATGATTTATGGTAGTAATATTATACTGTCCTAGGCTACTGATGATCATTGTTGCCAGATGCAGCACATATACTAAATATGAGACAGGGTAATGAAAACTTGGGGAACTGGTAAGTTTTTGCATGCTATAAGATTTTTTTACTTAATAAAAAATTGTTAAATTGATCTTATTCTAAAATGTTGTGTTTTGTTGACTAATATATTGCATGTTTCCTGTATTCTAAGAAAAGCATAACTGCTTTGAATATTTATTTTAGTAAATACAAAATATGTTGACAATAACACAAGATACATAATTTTGTCCTTATATCAGACAAATAGTAATAGGCATTGTCGGTATAACTATATTTGTAAAATTCAGAAGCTGTAATGATGTGGTTTTAGATTTCATTATACTCCTGAACAGTTTTAGTGTTGAGATACCATTACTAATAAATAGTCTGCTGTTTTACTACCTTCATCCTTTAGGCAGTTCTTAGGCTTTAAACTCTCATTTATGTTCTTAACAGTACTTCTAGGCAGAGACAGGAAATACCTCCACTTGTAATATTCCCAGAGACCTATAATGGCTTAGTCTGTTTTTTCTTCTGGTCTTTGTGTTTTTCTTTATAAATATACAGACTTTCACACACCCTTACATTCATTTTCTCCTGTACATCAGCATTCACTTGTGTATTGCGTATAGCCCTAAGAACTGACAGGATAATTAGATTCAGCAAGACAATAACATCTAGTCATCTTACATTAAGATGAAAAAAACACCAGTGATCCTATAAATTGTGGCAGCTTTGGGCTTATACAATTTTTAAAATACCTTTGACATTTATATAACATTTTAAGAACCTATGAAGTAACAAAATGGTAAGTACCCATTATTAACCTAGTGAATAGGATCAGTACTTTTGCTTGCCTACAGGGTTTTTTGGAGATTAAGTGTATCTAAAACATTATTTACAACATGAAAATTGTAATTATTCAGTTTTTTATAGAGTATTTGACCTTGAAGATAGAGCTGATTCAAATCAAATCGTATCGTCAACAAATAGGGCTTTTACATGTCAGTGAAAGCGTTGTGTAGAAATGTTACTTTTATAAGAGAAATCACTAGCAATATATTCACTGGTAGTTTTACTGCTTTCTTTAATGTGTTTCACAAGCTTTTTTTTTCAGAAGGAATTGCACATTGTTCAAAGCATACTGAATTCAGAGTCTATGGATTGAAGAGCTTTGAGACAGCTTTTAATGCTTGTTGATAGGAAACCTCTAAAAAGGTTGTTCATTTCTATTTTATCAGACACCTGCTTTCTGAAAGGATGTCTTATATTAATATGTAAAGGAGTCAGAACAGTTTTTGGCAGGAGAGTCCTTGAGGTTATACTGTACTAAAGTAGATAAACTGTTTAGATCTGATCTGTATGAAGATACCCTATTCAGCATTACAAACCAGTAATATAACTTGTTTGAGTTCCCTATCTTTTCCATTTGCTTTCCTTGTAATCAGTGGTAATATGCTGTGAAATAGAAACCATATTGTGAAATAGGATAAAAGGAAACATTTAACAATACAAGTGTAGTAATTGCTCAGAACATTTTCTTTGCCTTAATAAAATGTGCTGAAAATAAGCCAAGGGAAGAAAAGCTAAACAAATTGAACATATTGGGTATTCGAAAATGTCAAGAATTTTCTATTAAGGCAGGAATAAAAAAAATCATGTCAGGGAGGAAGAAAAAAACCTGTATAACTAACAACAGAGTTGCCTTAAAGCTAATGTCTATGTCATATGAAAATATGCCAATATTTATTTTGGTTATAAGCTATATTTTGATTATAAAACTATTATTCAAAACATAATAATGAGTATATAAAGGTGACCTTTGGATGTTAATAATATATGTGAAATGAAATTAAAATCATATATAACTTTGCTTTTTTTGTCCTATAATTCAACTTTATGTATGTATGTTTCGTTAAGTAGTTGAAGACCGAAGTTCTGCATATTTAATGAACAAAACTAAACTAAGATAATTTTTGTTTAAGGTTTTCCACAATAAAAGCCAGTTTGCTCCACCATTCAAAGGTAACTCAGTCATCCATGAAACTGAATACAAAAGAAATTTCAAGGGTTTATCTCCAGTGAAAGAACCAAAATTAAGAAATGATTTGAGAGAAAACAGAAATCTTGAAACAGTATCTCCTGAAAAGAAGGTATTCATCAACTTTTAACCTTACCAAACAAAATCCCCATTATTTTAGATTCTCCACATTTTCTTTTACTTACTACCACCTGGGAGTTTTTGGTTTTCGCTAGTTCATTAATTCATTTGTTCATCAAATGTTCATTGAGCCAGCTAGTAGGAGCAGATATGGGTTGGTACTGAGACTACAAGGCTGGCAAATAGCCCCAAGCAGCTGTTGGGCTAGTGGGGAGACAGACATAAATAAAAATGATACAGCATGTTGAGTACTTAACAATGCAGGGGGTAAGTCTAATATGTTTAATATCAAAGTCTGGTAAGTTTAATATCAAATGACTGCATTTATAGTAACTTCCCGGGGTAACAGTAGTGCTAGAAATACTTATTTTAAGTTAAACACATACATACTCACATGTATTTTATTTTTATTTATTTTTTCAAGACGGAGTCTCACTCTGTCACCCAGGCTGGAATGCGGTGGCATGATCTTGGCTCACTGCAACCTCTGCCTCCCAGGTTCAAGCAATTCTCCTGCCTCAGCCTCCTGATTACCTGGGACTACAGGTGCATGCCACCATGCCTGGCTAATTTTTGTATTTTTAGTAGAATTGGGATTTCACTATGTTGGCCAGGCTGGTCTCGAACTGCTAGCCTCAGGTGATCCGCCCACCTTGGCCTCCCAAAGTGCTGGGATTACAGGCGTGAGCTGCCACGCCTGGCCATCACAAGTAGTTTAAACCAAAGTGTTAGCATGCCAGATTATAGCCAGTATAATTCATATGATCTACCTCAGAATATACAAACAACAGCTTCTGTGTGATATTACAGCCATTTAAGTTGCAGAATCAGGCTAACATGATTATAAATTACAGGTAATTGGGGTGTAAATACTATTTTTTAATCTCCTGGAATGTTGATACCTGATATTTTATGGGTCCTAAAAATAGTATATAACTATAAGTAAATATGACTAAAAGTAAAATGATTTATACACCCACATATATTAGGCCTATGATATTATTGGAGAAAAAAAAAGAATTGTTATTCAGTAAAGCGATTTAGTAACTAATTCATCAGGATCCTATGTTTAATTACTGTAATGCAATTGTAAATTTAGAATATCAAGTTCAGTGTGTGGTAACATTATTTAGGTATGTATTTTTTAACTTAAAAATTTTCTTCCTTAGCCAAAGATCTGAAATCTTTATTGTTAGAAAATGAAACTATATCCTCAGCTAAACTTCAAAAATAACTAACCAAATATAATAAAAATTTCACAACTTGTTTGTTGATTTCTTCTTTTTGTTTTCTTTAGTATCTAAAGCTTCTAAAAATAGAAATGTCATTAAATATTCAAGTTAACTTTATAACATCCATGTTTTCACTTTAATGTGTAACATTTTAAGCATAAAAAGCTTAAATTATTTCCATTTCAGAGTAATGAAATAGACGATCCTTTAAAATTGGAAGCAGAGATGGAGTTAAAAGACTTACACCAGCCTAAAAAGCTTACTCCTTGGAAACATCAAAGACTTGGGTATGTATTTTAATAGGAAAATATAGTATTTCAGTGATCAACATGGTGAAATATTTACTTTACTTTCATTTCATTTCTATTAGGAAGGTGAATTCCGAATATAGAGCAAAATTTCTGAGCCCAGCTCAGTATTTATATAAAGCTGGGGCTTGGACATGTGTGAAGGGAAACATGCCAAATCAGGTGAGTGTATGTGAGCTCAATAAGCCCACAGGTTCTTTCAGCCTCTATTAACACTTTAATTTCACAATGAGTTCCATTTGGTAATAGAGACCACAATTTAAAGAAGTATGATATAGTAATAGCACTAACAGTATCAGGAACTTATGTATTAGGATGTAAATTATCAGTGTGTTTTTTTTTAATGCCACTGGCTCTTCAGCAATTAATATTCATTGAGGTCTTTTAAGTTAATGCTTTTTACCATCAAACATTTGATCGTGTTAATAGATTGAATTTATAGAATTGTATCATTATAGATTGGATTATTTCATAACTTTCAGACCACTCTCTCAACTGAAGATTAAATAATTTGTCTGATAGTGATGCCCATTGTCAGTGTGTACGCTTACAGTTTGTAGGCAAAAGAATAGTGCAGCTTGTGTGGTTAGAGGTGTGAGCTACAGTGTTGGGATACTCTAATGTGGGAGAAACTGGGGATCTGAAGATAGGTTTGAGGGGAAGGGTAATTCTAGAGTTGAGAAGTGCTACTTTAGTACTAGCTTCTTATACTCAAAGGATAGCGAATGGAACATTTTTGTTTGGTATTAGCATCTTTCAAATCGTATCTTGACTTTTTTTGCCTTTTCTGAGAGAACAAGCTACAGTAAAATGTTTCTGTTTAGATTAGACATTAGTAAACATCCCACTTCCCCCTGTCATTGTAAACAGAAGGATAATTTGGATGGGGAATGGGTCTTTTATTTAGCTCATTACTTAAAACCATGGCCCACAATTATGTGTAATCAGCCTCTGGGGGAAAGGGCTAGTGCTCGGTGCTCAGTGCTCAGTGCTCTGCAGCTCCCAGACACATGTCCTAGTGACTATCATGCTGTCGCTATTGTTTCAGGAGGTCACTTGATTCCTTCCACCGTGGCCACTCTTTTGCTTTCTACTTCTCTATTTGAGCATATCTTGAAGACAGCACAGGCAAGTAAAAGACAAAGCTCAAAGCTGTCCCAGATATTACCTGGGGCAATGTTCATATATTCACCTTAGTGAAATCAAGTTAAAACTAGGAGCATCGAAAGCACCCATGATGGAAGAAAGGCAGTGAGTCAGCTAAACTCTTGAGCAGTTTGTGACCATCCCAAGTCTTGGCAAAGGTCTCCCTGACTGAGGAATCTGATAGTGGGAGTGAGGAAAAGCATGACAGAGGCAGAACAGTGTGTGGCCAGTAAATCGGTGTCAGCTGCTGGCCTGTTGTGTTTGGGCATGACACTAGGTTGAGGTTATGAGAAACTCTTTGTTTTGGAAGACTGTGTTTTCTCTGAGATTTCTACACTTGATCTTAGCCAAAAGGCCGAGAAGCAATTTCTTTAAGATGAGTTTAGGCGTCAGAACTAAACATCTAATTGGGAAGATTTGTTAAAACTGAAGTAATAGTAACATGAGATTCCTTATCCTGCCTTGATGGACAAGAACATTGTTGTTGTCAATAGACTTTTCAAAGTTTCCTATTGTGATATCTTGGTAATGTTGCTTTTTTTGCTTACTAAAGACTATATTGGTAGTTGTAAATATTTAAATTAGTGGTATAGTTTGCCTTAATTTCTTTGAGAATAATAATTCAGAAAGTAAATTGAAGTTAGAATAAGAATTTTTAGCTAAGAAGTCAGTGATCATTGATGATAACAGTTTTAGTTGACCAGGTTGTAGACATTTAATATGGGCCATGTTTTACTTAGATCTCTCGGAAGTCATTTACTATAGGCAGCTGATTATGAGGTTCCTAAATATAAGGTACAGTACTCCTTCATTTTCCCACTCCTGACATTCCAACACTTATGACTAACGAAGTCATAAGTGACTTCGTTGTTGGAATATTAACTCACTTTTTGAGTCACATTAGTTTTTGAGTCCATATATCATCTTCATTTCTTTCTATGTTTGAGATGTACTTTTTGAATATGTTAATAGTCTAAAGTCACTGGAAATTCTATGCTAAGTCCCAGTTACCTCTCATAGAGCATTAGGGTGATTGGTTTTATTTGCCCAGTGGTTGTGTATTTGTCATCTCCATTACAATAACCACTTGACTATTGCTTTTTAAAATGCTCACTTAAGGGATTGTTTCTTAATAGTTAGCAATTACAATTTTTTAGGTTCTATTCTCAGAATAACTACTTGATGTTAAATTTCTTTTTTTCTTAATAGTTAGTTAATCTTTTCATCATCGATTGGTTGAGGTGATTTTATTCTAATGTGTCTTCCACAAATAGGACTGTGTTTCAAGATAAAGTCCCGCATTTGAGAGATGTCCTATAAGTTGACACACATTGTAAAGACTAGGTATAAAGTGACCCCTCATTTTGGGGGGATGACTTTTGAGTAAAAACAGTTTTTATCCCCAGTTTCTTGAGTTTGAATTTTCTGCATATGTTTTAAATAATTTAGTTGAACTCTTAATTTGCACAAAGAAATTCAGAAAAGAAAACATTTTTACTTATAATTATATCATATCATATAATGTGATGACATTACTTGACCCAGAAAGGTGCGTGTATGTTGTTTTGAGATGGGAATGGTTTATTTCTATCCTTTTTAGTGGCTCTGGTTGTTGGCTATAGGGATTGTTCTATTTAACATTGAGTTCATGCCATTCATTTTTTTCCTCTTCTTTTTAGTAGAACATACTACCTTGGAAAATGTCAGCCTTCTAATTTTTCATCTTAGTTTAGGGTTACAGATATTTAAAATCATATATTTGTAAAATATAATAGCACTAAGATTATTAATAAAGATTGTTGATATAGTAAATTTAAAGCACTTAGTTTTAAATGTCAGTAACAAATAGAACTGAATAAATCAAAGTTCTACAGAATTTTTATGAAGTATCCTCTCCCCCTCCTTTCTAAGTAAAGTTGATGTCAAATAAAACTGGATGACTGTGTACATGGAGAGTATTCATCCATTCTTTCATTCATCATGCATGGATAGATGCAGCTGCCTCTGCTGCCCCCTCCACCCACACAATCCCGCCACTCTACCCAGCACAGTGCAGGACCAATTGGTCCCCCTTTTGAACCACTACTTCAATTTACATTTCATTTCATTTGTTTATTATGGCATAGACCCCCATCAATATTATGATAATTTATGTACAGGTTGACCTCCTGTCTCAGACTGTGAGCTCACTGAGGGCAGGGAGTTTCTTGCTTATCCTTGGCTGCCCTGGTTAGCTCAGGCATACCACTTAGTCTGCACTCAGGACAGGTTGTGGACTCAGTGCTTAAGTGCTACATTTTACCTCACCTGAAGAAGTTCATAGGTTGATGGACAAGGAGGACATGTGCAATTAATTCCAGTAAAATTGAATATGTATTAATGGGGATGTGCACAAAGAATTCTGAGAACACAGAGGAGGAAGTGATGCTAGAGCACGTAGGTGATGGAGTGGCTATGAAACATCTGAAACATGGGGGCACTTATTGGCAATAAAATCTGGAGTATATGGAGGCACTTTATAACAAGGTTCCTGTGCATTCAGAATACCCTGGTTAGAAGTTCAGTAGAGTTAATTCATGTACCTCACTTCTACCTGTTAAATGCGAAAACCACTGCTAGAAATTTTCTTTAAAATTATAGGAGTTGATAGAAATGATAGATTAGCAAAGCTTTTTTTTTGTTGTTGGCAGTGAAGAAAATATTTCATATTATCCTTTAGGATTTTTTTTTCAGGTATGGTTCATTAGAGTAGGACTCTGTTGGCATTATATGGTTTCTTATGCTATATAGGTGCTGTCTTTTGCTTTTGCCAGTTCGTTAGAGTTGTAACACTTTCATCTCTGCATTCAAAATCGTACCTTGTTAAAGAGCTGAGAATATGTTTCTACAATTACTTTTACATTGCTGTTTCATTGTTTGGTTTTTTTGGCCTGAAAGAAAAGCAGTTCTAGAATAAAGATTTTCTGTCTTGATGATTAAAAAAATTAGTGTTTTTCGAAAATAAATAAAGCTATTGAACAGAATTTTAAGGGTAAAATTTCAACTTATTTTTTTTTACATTGTGGAATTGTACTTGGAGAAGCCAGCAGGTGGCAGTATGATGTATAAAGTGAAAGGTTTCAGATGGGTATAAAGGCTCCTTTTCATCAGAAAATGTTACTTGCATATTAAAGAATTCATATCACTTTATTATTCATCAGAACTTTTTTTATCCTGTCACTTTGTTGAACATATTTCTATTATGATTTTGTGGGCTATTATTTTAAATTATATATTTAGTACTTTTTTTTAAGTAGAGATTTTGCTGATTCCAAGGGAACTTTGAGGAATTTGGAGAGGGAAGCCTCATAACCTCATAACTCTCCCAGTGAGGGCTTCTGTAGCAGTAGTAGCTGTATGCAAAGCCATGAAATAAAGCTGGGTTAGGGATTTCTGGCATGTAAGCACCCTTCCAGAGCTGGGGAAATAGGAATAATAATTAGAATGCCTCATTTATCTGTCATCAGCAGCATCCTAGCCATGCAAGAATGTGGCTGGTTTTCAAGATAATAATAAGCTATCTTGGTTACTGAACTAATTACTAAAAATACTAAGAAGTATTGATTGACAAGTTTGGTAGATATTTAGAAGGGAGAATAATGTGTTTCATTGGTTCCATTAATATTCAGTTATGGCATTAACCTATCATTAAGTATGTTTCTGTATTCCTTCTCTAGGGTTCTCTAAATGCCATGTGGTATGCCGAGGTTGGTTGCTTTTGAGTTTTTAAAAACTATAATGCATAGATCACTTGTGTAATTTCAGTTGGAATAAAAAGTAGATGTCAATGTTTTTCTTAGCTGCTGTAAATTTTTCCCTGCCTGCTGGTCTGAAATAAAACAGCTGCATCGTGCTTTAGCTTGATTGTTTTCGTTTTTGCTTAAATGCACAAAGTCTGATGACTGTATGTGGCTAATTTTGCCTTCCTTTGTCCTTGGTCCCTGGCTGTATTTGTTCAGTGTCTTTGATATGCTACTTGGTGCTATTTGTAAAGAAGCATTTACAATAGTATATGATGTCTGAACTCTCCTGTATAGGTTAAAGAACTCCGAGAAAAGGCTGAGTTTTATAGGAAGCGAGTTCAGGGGACACATTTTTCTCGGGACCACCTGAATCAGATTCTGTCTGATAGCAACTGCTGTTGGGATGTCTCCTCAACCACAAGCTCAGAAGGAACCGTTAGTAGCAACATCAGAGCATTAGATCTTGCTGGGTGAGATATTCTTTGTGGATGGCAAAAAAAAGTTTGTTGACACTTACATAGATCATAGAATGTCATAGGAAAATGACCTGACTACTCAAAATTTGTCTCCAGTCAAATGGAAATGTGGCAGCCATTTATTTCATTTTTATTCTCTGTGAAAAATAAAGCAATATAGATTGCTTTATTTGTGTATGAATAACACGTAATGTAAATCTGGAAGGCTAGATTTTTATAATATTTTTTGTTGACAATTAATAGCAGAGTAGGGATGATTATATGGTAGATGTAAAAAGACCTTTAGAAGGTGAAAAGAAAGTCAACAACAATAAAAACGTAGAGACTGTAAGCTATTAATGCATACCTATTATCATTCATTGATGGATTTTGTGGCTGATTCAGAACTTGACTGCTGATTTTATGGAAGAGCACTCTGCTGTTTTGGGTTTAAATGAACATGATTTCACTATTTGTAAGCGAAAGTAATTGAAGAACTTAGACCATGGGATCCTAGGTTTTGTGTGTAAATGCCAGTTTAGGGCTAGGTATGACTTGTGTCAGCAGATTAGATGTACACAAGCATATGTGAAGGTAGGAGTAAAAGAAGATAAATACATTTTGGAATATTTTAATAGAAACTCCAGATTATAACTTTGATTTATTTTACTATAAAACAAATTAGATTTCCTTCTTCAATGCCTGAGCAAGGCAATATCTATGGAAAACGTATAGTTGTGAACAGAAGAAGGAAACGATGGACTCACTAAAATTGGTGTAGATTAGGAAAGTGCAGACTATTCACATTTAAAATAAAACTGATTTTGTTAACGCAGAGATCCTACAAGCCATAAGACTTTGCAGAAATGTCCTTCTACAGAACTAGAAGAAAAAAGAAAGATCGTGGAAGAACAGCCCCAGAAAGATACCACAGAGAAATTGGGAGTGTCAGCTCCCACTCTACCTGTTAGAAGGCGGCTGGCTTGGGATACAGAGAACGCTAGTGAAGATATACAGAAACAGCCCAGGGAGAAAGAGGAGGAGAAGGAAGAGGATGACGACAAGGAGCAAGGGGACAGGAAAACGGGCAAGCAGGCTTTTATGGGAGAGCCAGAGAAGTTGGATGTACATGAGAAATCCAAGGCAGACAAGATGAAAGAAGGGTGAGAGTTTTAAATTACTCAGTATGGAGAAGCATTATTTACGTAGTCGATATGTACTTTGTTTTGTCACTAAATATAGTGGTTTACACTTTTGATTTTATGACTAATAAAGTGCAGATTTTATTTCAATGTCACAAAGGCACTGCTATGTGGTGAATAATTTGATTCAGGTATTTAAGTCACTACTGATTGGTAATTGAATACTTGAATTCTGGGCTACTTTGGGAGGAAGTAGTTAGGATTATTTTCATTTATGTCCTATAATTTATGGGTGCCAGATTTGCAAATGTGTCTGGAAGAATGACTTTAAAGGAAAAAGCTGGTGCTCTTTAATATCAGATGATTCTAACAAAAAAGATAATGTTTTATGATATTTTTTAAAAAGTGATTTCTGAAAATAGCTAATTCCTGTTGTTTTATGTGTAAATTGCTTTGGGGAGTTGCTCTTCTCCACCTATGATAATACTGCCTTTTGTCTATAATCTAAATCCCTTATTCATTCATGGATGTTATGGAACTTGAGCCTTGATGTAAGGAAGGATTCTCTGCTGTGCTGGTGCTGACTTGCAGTGATTTTCCCCCTCATCCAGTATTCAGTCACTTTTTTCTTTGTGGGTTGTTTTTATTCTATTGATATAGTCCATATAGCTTATAGTATTTTTTCAGTGTTCAGTTTTATTTTTGATCTTGTGCTTAGTTCTATTCATTATTGAAAATTTTAGTCTCTTTTAGCTGCATGTGGATTTGGTGGTTATTTTTTCAGAAACAAAATGGCATTCTCTTAGAAGTTTTATACTTTATTGCACAATGATGACAAAGTATTTTTTTAAATCATATTTTCTGGAGTAAATGCTGTATAGATTCATAGATTGTTTCAATTTATAGGTCGGATTCTTCTTCTGTATCCTCAGAAAAAGGAGGCCGGCTTCCTACTCCCAAGCTGAGAGAACTTGGTGGAATCCAGAGGACTCATCATGATCTCACTACTCCAGCTGTTGGTAATCAGCAAACACCGTGCAGTTCTTATTTAACCTGCTTTTTCTACATGATAATTTAGTGTAATTGAAACTATCATCTCCTTTATTTTTCCAGGTGGTGCTGTTTTAGTGTCTCCATCTAAGATGAAGCCTCCAGCCCCAGAACAGAGGAAAAGAATGACCTCTCAGGATTGTTTAGAAACTTCAAAGAATGATTTTACTAACGTAAATATATTTTGGGGAAAAAATTATCTCATCTGTGACTAATTATTGTAGACATGTAATAAATGAATGATAGGTTAAGAATTTAGAGAATTGTGGCTATCATACGAGGAGATGATACTGTTAACCTACTTTTAGTAAGGCAAAAGTCTTGACATTTTTTCTGTTAGAAGCATTGTGTTTCTGTTGATACACTTTCAACTTTGTCAGTAGTGACTCAACAGGAAGAGAAAGAAAATAGTACTTTTATTGAGCATCTCCTGTGTGGCAGTTGTATTCCAGCTATGTTCCAGGCATTGTTTTAGTGCTGGGGATATAGCAGAGAACAAACAGACAAAAATCATGGCCGTCATTGAACTTACGTTCTAGTGGAGGAGAGAGACAATAAACAAAATAACCAGGTAAAATACACAGTATTTTAGATATTGATTAGTACTAAGGAGAAAAATAAAGCCGCTGAAGTGAACAGGAAGTGGTCAGGAAAGTCCTCAGTGCGAGAGTGGCATTTAAGCAGGATCTGATAAAGGTAAGGGATTGACCTGTATGCGGATCTGGGAAGGTCTAGGTGACAAGAACAGCAAGTGCAGATCCCTTAGGTGAAGGGGGTATCTGCCTCCCTGAGGAACAGCTAGGAGATCACTGTAGCTGGAAGAGAGAGAGAGAATGAGAGGGATAGCAGTGTTGATAATGGGTTCAGAGACATAATGGGGTGCTAAATTGTGTAGGGCTTTGTAAATCATAGCAAAGATATTGAATTTTTTTCTGTATGCAGTGGGAAGCTATTGGAAAGGCAGAGGAGTGGCATAATATTACTTAGTTTTTTCCCAAACTGTGTTGAGAATAGATAGTAGTAGAGCAAGAGCTGGTGCATAAAAACAGTTGGGAGTCACTTACTCTATCCAGGCAAGAGGTGATGGTTGTTTGGACCTTGGTGGTGGCAGTCAAAGTCATATGATAAAGTTCAATTCTGGATATACATGGAAGGTACAGCCAACAAGATTTGCTGATGGAGAAAAATTAAGGGTGACTCAAGATTTTTGGCCTTAGCAATAAGGATGGAGTTACCATTTAACTGAGTTGGGGAAGATCAAGAATTCCATTCTGGACACACTAAATTTGAGAAGCTTATTAGACATACAAGTAGACATGTTGAATAGGGAACTGACTATATAGGTTTGGAGTGTAGAGGAGAAGTTGGGCTATCGGTACAGATTTGAGGCTCTTTATAGCTTAGGTGAGTCAGGTATTTAAAGTATTGAGACCGGAGGAAATCATCAAGGGAGTGGGTGTAGACAGAGAAGAATAGTTGCAGACAGGTAGGTCTAAGCCCCAGTTTTTTGATATTGGGAAGTTGAGGACTAGTCAGCAAAGGAGACTGAAGGAGAGCAGCCAGTGAGGTGGTGACAGACAGGAGACTGGTATCCTGGAGGTGTCAAGGAGGAGGAGAGTCAATGCTACAGATAGGTCAGTAAGATAGGACAGTTGCTTATTGGATTTAGCAACACGGAGGTCATTGGTGACCTTGATAAAGGGCAGTTTTGGTGGAAGGGAGGAACAAAAGCCTAAGTGCAAGTGAATTCAAGAGGAAAAAGAGGAGAAGAATTGAAGAAAGCTGCCATAGATAATTCTTTGAAGTGTTTCTTTTCCAAGAGGGGAAGCAGAGTAATGCAGGAGTAGTTGGGAGAAGTAAGATCAAGACGGAAGACATTACAGCATGTTTGTATGTTGACAAGAATAATTTTGGAGAGAGAAAAGCTGATGATGCAGGAGTGAGGGGAAAGTTGTTGGAAAGATGCTCTTGAGTAGGAGAAAGGGCTTAGGATCTGGCGGAGATATGGAAGGGTTGGCTTTAGACACTGACTGTTTATTTTTACAAGAGGGAAAGCGGAATTCATGGGCACTGCTGATGAATGTAGGAAGATGTGATGGCAGCTTTTGGAAAACCTCTTCTTACTGCTTCTTGGTGACGTGTGAAGAAAAGTCCTTGCTGAGAATAAAGCTGGGGAAGATGTTGGAGATTTGAGGAAAGTGAAGGCATGAAGTAGTCTTCTCAGAGAGTGGGAGAGTGAGTGGGCCAGGGGATTGTGGGATATTTTAGGCCAGTGTTAAGGGGCCATTTTAGGTTGGTGGTCACAAAGTTGGCGGAAGACCAGTCAGGAAGGGTTGTGTGCCTTTCTCCAGCAATGTTTGGCTGCAGAGGTGCAGCATACTTTTATCAGATAGAGAGTTGGATTTACCTAGGGTTTGAACTTGATAGAGTCAGAGTGTTGCATTTACCTAGGGTTTTCAACTTGTCATGAGAATAAGACAAAGTGAGAAAAAGGGGAATGGAGTTAAGGTATATATGAAGAAGGGATTATAATGAGTTGGTGAGGGAAAGACACTGGGACTTGAGAACAGTGCAGAGGTGATAAGATCAGTGGATGGATGGTCTAGGTAAAATAAAAGACTTGTTGGAATTGGGGCACCCTTGGGGATTAGTCTTAAAGTTAGGAAATGGTGGTTAGAAATGTAGATTATGGAGAGGTTGCATTTACCAGTAATGACAAGGCTTAGCAATAGGTGTAAGTGGTTGGAGTAGAATAGAGAACATTCAGAGAAAAGGTTGAAAATCTATAGGGAATGTTGCTGATGGCTGTTTGTGAATTTGAGTACAAAGTAGGAGTTTTCAGGGTTTGGGAACAGGTGGGAGATGGGATCAGAGTACCCTCTACCTCTTAATCCCCAGTGCTTAGAACAGAGCCCAGCTCATAGCACGTAACAGATGGAATGAATGTTATTGGAGTGACAGAATATCTAAACTATTTCCTGTTGCTTATGTATACATTGGTTTATTAAAGGAAATGTGACATTAGGAATACAGTCAGAGGACTCATGAGAATCAGATCTTAGTGGACTGTTACACTCCTCCTGAGAAATCCAGGCTGCCATCTGGAAGGTGTGAGCTTTTAGGCAACTGTATACACACAGCTGATTCAGCCAAAATGAGTGACTAATCTATATTTGCAACTGGATTTATATGTATTATTTTCACTTACTGTGGAATTAATTTATTGAGTAATCTAAGTAGAGTAATATCATTCCTCAGAATGTTAATGCCAATCTCTGTCTCACTGTGCGTACTGTACACTTTTAACATTTTAATTACCAACTCCTCTAAAATAAGCAAGTTTCTGGCCTGATGCGGTAGCTCATGCTTGTAATCCCAGGACTTTGGGAGGCCAAGGTGGGCGGATCACATGAAGCCAGGAGTTCAAGACCAGCCTGGCCAACATGGGGAAACCTTGTCCTTACTTAAAAATACAAAAATTAGCTGGGCGTGGTGGCAGACGCCTGTAATCCCAGCCACTTGGGAGACTGAGGCACAAGAATCACTTCAACCCAGGAGGCGGAGATTGGAGTGAGCTGAGATCACGCCACTGCACTCCAGCCTGGGAGACAGAGTGAGACTGTCTCCAAACCAATAAATACATACATATGTACATACGTACACAAGTTTATTATTGACAACTTGATTGGATATCCTTCCATGTGAATTTTCTGCGACCAGCACTACCAGGGACTATACCTGGAGCTAGCTAGCTTTGGTTATTTCCCAGTGTCTACCCCTTGGTTACTGGTAGGCAGAGGAGTCACTAAACTTTGATATACACATCAGTTTTTCCCCTTATATTCTCTTATAGAAGCATTGATAAGAAATTACGTTATTATTATGTATAAAATTAAACGTGTAGGTCATTCAATTTCCAATAAATTATCAGTATGTACCAAAACTTTAGGGTAGAATTCTCATATTGGTTTGATCATCAGGAAGCATTTTCAAATTTAAAATTATATTAAAAACCCAAGCATGGATTTGCTTACTTCATTCATTTAACAGATTTACCCATATGCTGTGGCAATGATAGTGGATAGAAACAGACATGGTACATAATCTTAGGAAACCTGCAGTCTGGTAAGATACATGTTAAAATCACACACAAAAAAAGTGAAATTAAAACTAATAAGAGTTTCAAAATACAAGTATTTAGCGCTATTCTGGAAGGAATTGGCCTAATCATGGAGATCAGAAACCTTCTTGGAAGTCAATGATGCTTCTTTGAAAAAGTCATAACTGAACTAAGATAAAGGAGAAAAGGAAGCATTAACCAGGAAAAAAGGATGGGGAGAAGGAGCATAGCATATGCCAAGATCTTGTGGAGAGAAAGAAGGCAGAGTTTGAGGAAACAAAGACCAATACAGTGTGTGGCAGGGAGTCTGGTGCAACATGAGGCTGGAAAACATAGCAACATAGGGATTTCTGTCATTATCTGAAGAGCAATGGGAAGCCATTGAAATATTTTAAGTATGGGAATTGTGATGGATATATGTTTTCAAGATCTGTCTGGCTGCCATAGGAGGCAAGAGTAGACTGAATGCCCTTAAAAGGCCATTGTAGTAGTCCACGTAGGAGGTGTTGGTAGCTTGGATGAAGGAGGGGAGAAATAGAAGTGGATGAAACTGCACAATTGTGTAAGGGGAACAATGTTAAGGCTTGATGCTGGGTTGGATAACAGGGGATGAGAGACAGGGATGCCTGCTAAGTTTCTAGCTTGCCCAACAAGATTGATGGAGGTACCATGCACTGAGCAAGAGAACTCTGGACAAGGAACCTCTTTGGAGGGGTGTTTTATTTTCATTCATTCAATTCAATATTTAATAGGCTCTTAACAAGTGCCAGGCACTGTTCTAGGATCTGGGGATTCATTAATCAGTCAAAATCCCTGCCTTCATGAAGCTTACATTTTCACTGGGAGGAATAGACAATTTTTAAAGAAAATACTTTCACATAGTAGTAAGCACTGTGAATTAAATAAAACTACATATCTCTAAGGGATGGGTAAGACAGCTTTAGTTTGGGCCATCAGGACAGGCACCTCTAAGGAGATGATGTTTTAACTGAGACCTGACTGATGAGGAAGGTGCCCATGCTGATATCTGGGGCAGAGAATGTTTTCCAGTTAGAAAGAACAGGGACCGGCGCAGTGGCTCACGCCTGTAATCCCAGCACTTTGGGAGGCCAAGGCAGGTGGATCACTTGAGGTCAGGAGTTCGACATCAGCCTGGCCAACATAGTGAAACCATCTCTACTAAAATTACAAAAATTAGCTGGACATGGTGGCGCGTGCCTGTAGTCCCAGCTACTTGAGAGGCTGAGGCATGAGAATTACCTGAACCTGGGAGGCCGAGGTTGCAGTGAACCCAGCTCGCGCCACTGCACTCCAGCCTGGGCGACAGAGTGAGACTCTGTCTCACAAAAAAAGAAAGAAAGAAAGAACAGGAAGTGCAAGTGTTCTTCCCTAGGGCAAGAACCCAGAGAGATTAAGAATGTGGCTGAGACTAGAAAGGGAGGCCAAGTAAGGATCTTAGTAGTTCTTTTTTTTCTTTTTTTAAGTTTAATTGTATATTCACTTTTTTTCTTTTTTTTTGGAAACAGGGTCTCACTTTGTTGACCAGGCTGGAGTATAGTAGTGCGATCTTGGCTCACTGCAACCTCTGCTTTCCAGGCTCAAGCAGTTCTCATGCCTCAGCCTCCCAAGTAGCTGGGACTATAGGCGCCTGCCGCCACATCTGACTAATTCTTGTATTTTTAGTAGAGATGTGGTTTTGCCATGTTGGCCAGGCTGGTCTTGAACTCCTGGCCTCAAGTGATCCACCTGCCTCGGCCTCCCAGAATTCTGGGATTATAGGTTACAGCCACCACATCTGGCCCACTTTTTGCTTTTGGAGACAAGGTCTTGCTGTGTTGCCCAGGCCCGAGTGCAGTGGTGCGATCATTGCTCATTGTAGCCTCAACTTCCTGGGCTTAGGCAATCCTCCCACCTCAGCCTCCTGAGTAGCTGGGACCACAGATATGTGCCACCATGCCTGGCTAATTTTTGAAAAAAGTTTTTTGTAGACTTGGGGTCTCACTGTGTTGTCACACTGTTCTCAAACTCCTGGGCTCAAGCAGTCCTCCCAAAGTGGAAGGATTACAGGCTTGAGCCACTGTGCCCAGCCTGAATTTTATTTTAGATTCAGAGGGTTCATGTGCAGGTTTGTTACATTGATATATTGTATAATGCTGGGGTTTGGGCTGTATTGAACCCATCACCCAAATAGTGAACATTGAACATTTCATTCTTTTTTATGGCTGCGCAGTATTCTATGGTGTGTATATGTACCACATTTTCTTTACCCAATCCCCTGTTGATGGGCACCTAGGCTGATTCCATGAGTTTGCTAATGTGAATAGTGCTGGAATAAATCTATAAGTGCAGATCTTTTTCACAGAATTATTTCCTTTGGGTAGATACCCAGTAGTGAGATTTCTGGGTTGAATGGTAGTTCTAGTTTTAGTTGTTTGAGAAATTTTCATATTGCTTTCCACAGGGGTTGCATTTCCTTTTCTCTGCAGCCTTGCCAACATCTGTTGTTTTTTGACTTTTTGATAATAACTATTCTGACTGGTGTGAGGTGATATCTCATTATGGTTTTGATTTACAACTCTCTGGTGATTAGTGATGTTGAGCATTTTTTCATGTTTGTTGGCTGCTTTGTCTTCTTTTAAAAAGTGTCTGTTCATGTCCTTTGCCCACTTTTTAATGGAATTGTTTTTTTCTTGTTAAATTCCTTATAGATTCTGGATATTAGTCCTTTGTCAGATATGTAGTTTGCACATATTTTCTCCCGTTCTGTAAGATGTCTGTTTACTCTGTTGATAGTTTCTTTTGCTGTGCAAATGCTCTGTAGTTTAATTAAGTCCCAATTGCCAATTTGTTTTTGTTACATTTGTTTTTGAGTACTTAGTCATAAATTCCTTGCCTTAGCCAATGTCCAGAAGAGATTTTTCTAGGGTTTCTTCTAGGATTTTTGTACTTTGAGGTCTTACAGTTAAGTCTTTAATCCATCTTGAGTTAATTTTTATATATAGTGAGAGGTAGGGTTCCAATTTCATTCTTCTACATACAGCTAGCCAGTTTTCCCAGCACCATTTATTGAATAGGGTGTCCTTTTTCCATTGTTCATTTTTTTGGTCATCTTTGTTAAAGATCAGATAGCTGTAGGTGTATAGCTTTATTTCTAAGTTCTCTTTTCTGTTCCATTAGTGTATGTGTCTGTTTGTTTACCAGTACCCTGATGTTTTGGTTGCTGTAACCTTCTAGTATAGTTTGAAGTCAAGTAATGTAATGCCTCCAGCTTTGTTCTTTTTTTTTTTTTCTTAGGATTGCTTTGGGCCCTTTTTTTTGCTTCCATATGAATTTTAGAACTGCTTTTTCTAATTCTGTGAAAAATGACATTGGTAATTTGATAGGAATTGCATTGAATCTGTAAGTTACTTTGGGACAGTGTGGCAATTTTAACAATATCGATTCTTCCAATCCATGAGCGTGGAATGCTTTTCCATTTGTTTATGTCATCTATAATTTCATTCAGCAATGTTTTGTAGTTCATGTGGAGATGAACTCAAGGAGATAACCTCCTTGGTTAGCTGTGTTCCTAGGTACTTTATTTTTGGGGGGCCATTGTAGCAGGACTTTATCCTTGATTTTGTTCTCAGCTTGAATTATTGGTGTGTAGAAATGCTACTGATTTTTGCACGTTAATTTTTGCATCCTGAAACTTTACTGAAGTCATTTATCAGGTCTTTTGGAGGGATTGTTATGGTTTTTTTAGGTTTAGAATCATATCATGAGTGAACAGAGATAATTTGACTCCCTCTTTTTCTATTTAGATGCCTTTTGTTTCTTTTTATTGCCTGATTGCTCCGGGTAGGACTTTCAGTACTATGTTGAATAGAGGTGGTGAGAGTGGGCATCCTTGTCTTGTTCTTAGTGGGGATGCTTCGAGCTTTTGCCTATTTAGTATGATACTGGCTGTGGGTTTGTCATAGATGGCTCTTATTATTTTGAGAGGTATGTTCCTTCATTGCCTAGTCTGTTGAGGATTTTTATCATGAAGGGATATTGGACTTTATCAAATGCTTTTTCCACATGTATTGAGATGATCATATGGTTTTTGTTTTAAATTCTATTTATCTGCTAAAACTATTCCCCAAAATCAAGGAGAAAGGATTTCTCCTTAACACATTCTATGAAACCAGTATCATCCTGATAACAAAATCTGTCAAGGACACAACAACAACAACAAAAGAAAACTGTAGACCAATATTCCTGATAAACGTAGACACAAAAATCCTCAACAAAATCCAATCAAACTGAATCCAGCAGCACATCAAAAAGATAATTCATCACAATCAAGTGGGGTTTATTCTCTTGGATGTTACTCTAATGTCACTGAGAAACCTCTGGAATATCAGAAGCAACAAAGCAAACAGGATATGCTTCAGAGGGTAAATCCAATCACTGTGGCTCCTCAGTGGAGAATTGCCATACACAGGGCTGAGTAGAGCAGTGAGACCTATTGGCCTTTTGAGGCTTTAGGCTCAAAAACAGATCGCAGAATCAGTTATGTTAAACCTGGGAACCCCATGTCTTTTATTTTACAGGTTTCTTTCAGGTATTTTCAGCAATTGTAAAACCAATTTGACAAAGATCACAAATTTTGTTCATATATATAGAAAAAGGAAAAAAAAAGAACAATTTATTTGTATTGTCCTAAGTGATACTTGTTTGAAAAAGAAAGCAAGTGGAAGATTTGTGGTTTTATCCTACATACTGATTTGAAATATGTTTATTGGTTGAGACCAGCAGCCCTAGGCCACTTTGAAGCAATAAGCTCTACAATCACAGACAAAGATATCTAAGTTTAGAAAGCAGTGTTTTGAATGTTACATTGATAGAATCAAAGATAATAAGTGAAGGCAACAATTACAAGAAATTATCAGGAAAGTTTGGAACTGTATTTGATTTTACTGGTTTGCCTTCTTTTGTTTTTAATTTAATTTAAATTTGTTCTTTTTTTAAATAAATAGAGATGGGGTCTTGCTATGTTAACCAGGCTTGTCTTTTTTTTTTTTTTTTGAGACGGAGTCTCGCTCTGTCGCCCAGGCTGGAGTGCAGTGGCCGGATCTCAGCTCACGGCAAGCTCCGCCTCCCGGGTTCACGCCATTCTCCTGCCTCAGCCTCCCAAGTAGCTGGGACTACAGGCGCCCGCCACCTCGCCCGGCTAGTTTTTTGTATTTTTTAGTAGAGACGGCGTTTCACCCTGTTAGCCAGGATGGTCTCGATCTCCTGACTTCGTGATCCACCCGTTTCGGCCTCCCAAAGTGCTGGGATTACAGGCTTGAGCCACCGCGCCTGGCTACCAGGCTTGTCTTAAACTCCTGGCCTAAAGTGATCCTCCCATCTCAGCCTCCCAAAGTGCTAGGATTACAGGCGTGAGCCACTGCATCTGGACTATTTTTATTTTTATTTTTTGAGACAGTCTCTCTCCGTTTAGTACAGTGATGCGATCATGGCTCACTGCAATCTCTGCCTTCCCAGCTCAAGCAATTCTTGTGCCTCAGCCACCCAAGTATCTGGGATTACAGGTGTGCGCCACCACACCTGGCTAATTTTTGTATTCTTAGTAGAGATGGGTTTCACCCTGTTGGCCAGGCTGATCTTGAACTCCTGGCTTGAAATGATCCTCCCACCTTGGCCTCCCAAATTGCTAGGATTACAGGTGTGAGCCATTGTGTCTAGCTAGCTGCCTTCTTTTAAAAAGTAAAATTGTTAGTGACTTTTAGAACAGTGATACATAGTCATTGTGGAAAACAGCAAATACTGACCAAACTAAAAAAGTAGGTAAGTATCTTACATGTACTGTTCAGGGACATCCACTGTTAAATTTTTGAGTTATTTAGGTATATATGTATTAGAATATTTGGTTATTTATTTATCATACTGTAGAAAGGTTTTATAATCTATTTTTAGTGCTGTTGTGAACATATTTTCACATCATGAAATATTCATAATCTTATTTTTATGGAGATGTGCAATCTATAGTTACACCATAGTTTTTAAAAACCAGATGCTTATTGTTAAAATCTAATTTTTATTCAGATTTCTATTGTTATTTCTTAATCTGTTTGAAGAAATCCTGTAAAGAAATCCATCCATAGCTACATTTTTCTTTACATTATTTTGTGTTTGTAACTACTCCCCAAGTATTATTGTGTAGTCAAATAACACAAAATTTTAAGGCTTCTGTGTGTTTTGCCAGCCCCCCAGAAAGATTGTACTCCCAATAGCAGTCTATGAGATTGCCAATTTCTCTACATCCTCGTCAGCTCTGGTATCATTGTTCTTTTAAAAATTAATTTTTGAAATTTGGTACGTGAAAAGTTAATATCTCAGTGCTTTCATTTTATAGTTGATATTTAGTAAGGTAGAATATGTTTGCTGTTTGTGATTTGTGTGTACAGTATATGAATTGCTTATTCATACCCTTTTTCTACTTTTAATTGGGTTTGTGTTTTTCTTACTGCTTTTAAAGAAATGTAGCAATGATAATTCATTGTCAATCATAAAAGTTGTATATTTTTTCCAAGTTCTGCATTTTTCTTTTAATTTATAAAACGTCTACGTATTTTGTTTATATAGCCAAGTCTGTTCGTCTGTATCATATCTTCCCCATATAGAGGTTGTATAAATTCTCTCATATTTTTTCTTCTGCTTTTTGGTTATATTTTTTTGCATTTAAATGTTTGGCTTATTTATTTACATAGGCATTTACTACACATAGGCATCTTTTTTTTTTTTGTCATTTAGAAAGAAAGTCGTGCTGTATCCCTACTGACTTCTCCAGCCGCTGGTATAAAAACAGTTGATCCTCTGCCTTTGCGGGAAGATTCTGAAGACAATATCCCCAGATTTGCTGAGGCAACTCTTCCAGTTTCAAAAATTCCAGAATACCCAACAAATCCCCCTGGACAGTCACTTTCTCCACCGCATGTTCCATCCTACTGGCATCCCTCTCGTCGAATTCAGGGCTCTCTTAGAGATCCAGAGTTTCAGCACAATGGTAATTATTTTGGTTTTAATTTTTTGTCTTTTAAAATAAATTGTTATACTGATAGGTACAAAGGCTAAGAATGCACTTTATATTAATAAATCACTTATTTAGTATTTTTGGTTAGTGTATTAATAAGATTTCTTTAAATAGGAAAAATCCCTCTTTGGGATGAATTGTGCTGCACCTAAGTTCACTTTTTGCTGTTGTATATGTGTGAGATATCTCTCATGTTGTTATTCATACACAGAGGGAATCCACTAGATAGATGCCAGTAGCACCTCTTCTCTGGATGTGACAACCAAAAATGTCTCCAGACGATGCCAAATGTTGCCTGGGTGTAGAATTCACGGTCAGAAATGACTTTCCTTTAGTTTTAGTAGGCATTGCTCAGCTCTTTTCTAGCTGTCATCGTTAATGTTAAGAAGTCAGATGCTGCTTTTATTCTGGATCTTCTATATGTGATGTTTTCTTTCTGGCAGCTTTTGAGATCTTCTCTTCATATCTAATGTTCTAAAATTTTGTGATGTGCCTCTGAGAGAGTATTTTTTTTAATTCATTTTGCTGGTACTCCATAGACCTTTCAATCTGGAAAATTCTTACTTCTGGAACATTTTCTTGAATTATTCAGTCAAAAATTTCCTCTCCTGGCCAGGCACAGTAGCTAACATTTGTAATCCCAGCACTTTGGGAAGCCAAGGCAGGCGGATCACTTGAGGCCAGGAATTTGAGACCAGCCTGTATCATGGGCCACATGATGAAACCCTGTCTCTACTACAAGAAAAGTACCTGGGTGTGATGGTGCACGCCTGTAATTTCAGCTCCTTGGGAGGCTGAGGCATGAGAATTGCTTAAGTCTGGGAGGCAAAAAAAAAAAAAAAAAAAAAAAAATCTCTCCTTTCTCTGTTTCTTCTTTCTAGGGCTCCTATTCAGATATTGGACATGATTTTATTTTTTGTCTTACCTCTCCTATTTTCCATCTCTGTCTTTAAATTTGAAAGGTTACTAATTTTTATCTTCTATCTTTTCTGCTTTAAAAAATTTTTATTTCAATTGCTTTTGGGGTACAGGTAGTTTTGGTTACATGGATGTATTCTATAGTGGTGAATTCTGAATTTTAATGCAACTGTTACCCAAGCAGTGTACACTGTACCCAATATGGAGACTTTTATCCCTCCCCCCACCCCAAGTCCCCACAGTCTGTTATATCACTTTCTATGTCTTTGTGTCCTCATAGCTTAGCTCCCACTTATAAGTGAGAACATGCAGTATTTGGTTTTTCATTCCTGAGTTACTTCATTTAGAATAATGACCTCCACATCCATCTTAGTTGCTGCAAAAGACATTATTTCATTCCTTTAAATGGTGGATTAGTATTCCATGGTGTTTGTTCCTGTTTCTCTAGTTCCTTGAGGTGTGATACTAGGTTGTCAGTTTGTGCTCTTTCAGACTTTTTAAGGTAGGCATTTAATGCTATAAACTTTCCACTTAGCATTGCTTTTGCTGTATCCCAGAGGTTTTGATAACTTGTGTCACTGTTATTCATTTCAAAGAATTTTTGAATTTCCATCTTGATTTCATTGTTAACCCCCAAATCATTCAAGAGCAGATTATTTAATTTCCATGTATTCGTATAGTTTTGAGGGTTCCTTTTGGAGTTGATTTCTAGTTTCACTCCACTGTGGTCTGAGAAGATAGTTGGTATGATTTTCTTAAATTTATTGAGACTTGTTTTGTGGTCTGTCATGTGGTCTGTTTTGGAAAATGTTCCATGTGAAATGATGAGAAGAATGTATATTCTACAATTGTTGGGTAGAATGTTTTGTAAATATCTGTTAAGTCCATTTGTTCTACAATATTGTGTTAAGTCCATTGTTTCTTTGTTGACTTTCTGTCTTAATGATCTGTCTAGTGCTGTCAGTGGAGTATTGAAGTCCCTCTCTATTATTATGTTGCTGTCTACTTCATTTCTTAGGTCTAGTAGTAATTGTTTTATGAATGTGGGAACTCCAGTGTTAGGTGCATATAAATTTAGGACTGATTGTAATATCTTCTTATAGGATTGACCTTTTTATCATTATATGATGACCTTTGTCTTTCTTTAGATAGTTGTTGCTTTAAAGTCTGTTTTGCCTGATATAAGACTCCCGCTTGCTTTTGGTTTCCATCTGCATGGAATATCTTTTCCTACCCCTTTATCTTGAGTTTATATGAATCTTTGTGCGTTAGATATTTGGTTTGTGGTTTTTAATCCATTCTGCCATTCCATATCTTTTAAGTGGAGCATTTAGGCCATTTACATTCATGTTAATACTGAGATGTGAGGTACTGTTCTATTCACTATGTTAGTTGTTACTTAGATACTTTGTTTTTTCCGTTGTATTGTTTTATAGGCCCTGTGAGTTTTAAGCTTTCAGGAGGTTCTCTTTTGTTGCATGTCAAGCTTTTGTTTCAAAATTTAGAACTCCTGCTTAGCATTTCTTGTAGTGCTGGTCTGGCAATGACAAATTCCTTAGCATTTGTTTGTCTGAAAAATACTTTATTTCTCCTTCATTTATGAAACTTAGTTTTGCTAAACTAACAAAATTCTTGACTGATAGGTATTCTGTTTAAGGAGGCTAAAGATAGGACCCCAGTGCCTTCTGCCTTGTAAGGTTTCTGCTGAGAAGTCTGTTGTTAGTCTGATAGTTTTTCTTTTGTAAATGACCTGATGCTTTTTGCCTCACAACTGTTAGAATTCTTTCCTTCATGTTGACTTTAGATAACCTGATAAATATGTGCCCTGGTGGTGATCTTTTTGCAGTGAAGTTCCTAAGAGTTCATTGAGCTTCTTGTGTTTGGATATTTAAATCTCTAGCAAGGCCAGGGAAGTTGTCCTCAATTATTCCCTCAAGTGAGTTTTCCAAACTTTTAGCCTTTTCTTCTCCCTCAGTATCACCATTTATTCTTAAGTTTGGTTGTTTACATAATCCCATATTTCTTGGAGACTTTGTTCATTTCATTTGATTCTTTTTTCTTTATTTTTGTTTGATTGGGTTAATTCGAAAGCCCTGTCTTTGAGCTCTGAAATTATTTTTTCTGCTTTTTTTCCCCCTTGGACCTGGCATGTAGCTATCTTCTACTTGTTCTAGTCTATTTTTGAAACTTTCCACTGCATTTTGTATTTCTCTAAGTGTGTTTTTTGTTTCCAGATGTTCTGATTGGGTTTTCTTTATGATATCTCTCTGGAAAATTTTTCATTCATATCCTGACTTTTTAAAAATTTCTTTATGTTGGTTTTCACCTTTCTCTGGTAGCTCCTTGAGTAGCTTAATAATCAACCTTCTGAATTTGTTATCTGGTATTTCAAAGATTTCATCTTGGTTTGGATCAATTACTGGAGAGTGAGTGTGATCTTTTGAGGGTACTATAGAACCCTGTTTTGTCATATTACTAGAATTACTTTCTGGTTCCTTTTTTAGGTGCACTATTCTAATTGTCCTCAAATTTATTTTTTATTTGACTATATGTGTTTTTAAAAAAAAAATTTTCCCCTCTTAAGAATGTGACTTTAATGATTATAATTTGTTATAGTTTAATTTGGTTCTTGGTGCTTTTACGGGTTAAGAGTATAAGTTCTTTGGTTATAGAGAGTCTTTGTATGATGGCTTCCTCAGATGCTGGTTGTAGTGGCTGTGTACTCAGTGTGTGGGCGAGTTCACTGTCTCCTGTGGGGCTGGAATGGCAGAGATATCTTGAAGCTTATCTCATTCCCCTGTGGTTTGTACTTCTTTATTTATTTAATTTTTCTCCAGTATTTTCTTTACTGAGTTGATAGTTCAGGTTTCAGGCCATTAGGGGAGGTGTCCCTGGGTAGGAACTTATTGTAGCTAAGGCAGGTGGGTTAATGCAATACCCACTGGTGGGCACAGGTCCCAGCCTTGATGAAGGTGGCTGGTGGAGCGCTCAGATGCAAGGAGGTCTTATCAGGGTGAAGGGTGAGAGCCACCTCAGCTTCCCTGCCAGGCCAGCAGGAAAGCTATCCACCTCCTAGCCTCACTCATGTCCCAGTGTCCCAGCTATTCAGATCAGACAGGCACCTCTTTTTGTCTGTAGGAATGTTGATGTTCCAAGTGGATAGGAATTGTGACTCTGCCTGTCATGCAAGCCTGCATCTGGGGAGTGCTCCTCCTGTAGGCGAGCAGTCACCCTGAAGTGTTCCAGGAAGGCTGTCTATAGGCACACCCATACCGAGTCCTGTGGGAGAAGCCCCAGCTGTGTCTGCAGTGGTGGACAAGGGGAAAGAAGACCCCTTCTCCAAGACCCTTCATGAGCACTAAGGCTGCCTGACTGTTGGGGTGATGGGGTAGACTCCCTACTGAGCCTAGCACTGCAGTTGTGTCCCTGCTGAAAGAAACTTCCCACCAGTGGAAAGATCTGGAACTCCTGAGATTCCTTGGTTGTAGATAGGCTTAGGGTGCTGGCTTTCTTGCATGTTGGTTATAATAGTAGTGAACTTGTCATGTAGACAGATTCAGGACCACTGGTTAGCTAGGGTGTTGCAGGCAGTGGTGATAGCTGAGGTCAGGCCCTGGTTTTCTCCATTCTGGGCACAGCATTATTCTACCTAGAGATGGTATAATGGCCTGTCAGTTGACCTCTAAACAGGAGGTGCTGCTTGCAAAAGAGCACCAGCTGCAGTAGTAGCAGTGGTATTTGAGCTTGCCCTATGTTGCCCAGGGGAGTTATTCTGGCTTCTCACACCTGGGCAGGGTTATAAAACTCCCCAAAGTTTATGTCCTTTGTGTTAAGCTGTGGAGGGGTACAGCCAGGCAGGGGATGGGTTAACTGGGTCTGCTCTTTGACTCTCCACGTGCCATCTGTTAGTTTTTTAAAAAGATTTTTGCTTTTTTTAATTTCTAAGAATTTTTTAAACATTGCATATTCCTTTTATACAGCATCCCATTCTTATTTCATGAATGGAATGTTTTATCTCTTTGAAGAGGTAAATGATATATATAATGCCTCTGTTTTGACTATAGTACCCTTGCCCACTGTTGAACCTGGTATCCTTCAGTCAAAGTAGTTCTGGTAAACTTTTGGAGACGAAACTTCCATGTCTCTTTTGGGAAAGAGGGAACTGCCCAGCTGTGCAAATTTAAAGAAGGACCTAGCATATTAACTATTTTTGTAAAAGGATTTTTAGTCAGTTTCCTAGTTCAGTCTTCCCTTCACTCCAACTTTCAGTGGTACTCAATACTCCCAAACCCAGAGCCATTGGGGAACAAGTTGGTTGTTTCTTGGTTTCACTCTTCTGCTGGCTTAAAATTCCACTTACTTGGGTATAGTTATACATACACTCACTGCCCTTCCATTTGCTTTCCATGTTCCAAAAAGTTTCTTGGTGTCTTATTTGCTCCCATTCTCTTTGTCCTATGAGTTTGTTGTTCTTGTAAATGTATGTATTTAATTTACCATCTCTAATCAGAAGCCTACTACATTTCTTTAAAGTTAGATCAATATTATCATTGGAAAGAATATTAGGAAGTTATCCATAGTTTGTTTACATGCTTGCTAATAAGTGCATTATAAATTATGATTGGCCCTTTTATGGTAATTTCTTCAACCTTTACTCACATGTAGGTTTGAAAATTAATAAAATTTCTGACAGCCTACTTTTACTAACAGTTTAGAATATAATTGAGATAAGCTGTTCAGTGGCTTTTGAAGGATAATTTCTTCTGCCTTTTTTTTTTAAGTAGGAAAAGCAAGGATGAACAATTCGCAGTTACCTCAGCATGAAGCCTTTAATGATGAAGGTATTTCAATAGTCACATAACATAAAAGTTTGAGTTCTAGTCTATGATATAGCTTATGAAGTACTTCCACAGATTTTTCCTTAGATCCTTGAAACCCTGTAGGGGGAGGGAGTGAAATTACCCCCATTTTCAAATGAATAAGCTGAGAGTAAACTGGTAAAATATTGTTCTAGGGCAAACATATAATAAGAGATTGTGCCCAACGTCACAGCTGAGGTCAGTGTTCTTTCTCTTTTTCCACCTTGTCTAGCTGGGGGCTCAGGAATTTGGCGTAGCGTTACATCCATCTTTTTAAAAAATGCCTTGGGAGGCCAAGGCGGGTGGATCACGAGGTCAGGAGAACGAGACCATCCTAGCTAACATGGTGAAACCCTGTCTCTACTAAAAAATACAAAAAAATTAGCCGGGCGTGGTGGCAGGCGCCTGTAGTCCCAGCTACTCGGGAGGCTGAGGCAGGAGAATGGCGTAAACCCGGGAGGCGGAGCTTGCGGTGAGCCGAGATTGTGCCATTGCACTCCAGCCTGGGCGACAGAGCGAGACTCCGTCTCAAAAAAAAAAAAAAAGCCTATATATTTTTGTCAATTTTCAATGGTCAAACAAATACATGATTAGAGAAAATTGACATTTTTCTTCTTTGTAGTTTTGTTTTGTTTTGTTTTGTTTTGTTTTTGAGACAGAGTCTCACTCTGTCGCCAGGCTGGAGTGCGTGGCGCGATCTCAGCTCACTCTGCCTCCGGGGTTCAAGCAATTCTCCTGCCTCAGCCTCCCAAGTAGCTGGGATTACAGGCACCCGTCACCACACCTGGCTAATTTTGTATTTTTACTAGAGATGGGGTTTCACCATGTTGGCCAGGATGGTCTCAAACTCCTGACCTCATGATCTGCCTGCCTTGGCCTCCCAAAGTGCTGGGATTACAGACATGACCCACCATGCTTGGCCTTTTGTAGTTTTTATTCTGACATTTATTTGCTTATAATAGTGGCAGGAGGAACTTGAATTCAATATGAATAATTGAATCACTATTTTAATTCATCCTAAGTAGTACGGAATTATTGAACTTATAAATTTTGAATTTGAAGTAAATTTAAATTTCATACTCTGTGTCATATATTAAAGACTTTGCGTTTAGCATGTTTAGGACTTTTTGTTATAATTCATTGAGCTAGAAATCAAGTTGTATGTTTTGAAATGCAAATAAATGTCTGGCAACTTTGAATCCAGTCCTATTTTCTTTCTAATGGAAGAATAGGGTCTATATATAACCTTATAAAACACTTGCTTACTCAGAATGAGGAATTTCAGTACTAATGAAGGGTAGCATATTAAAGTCAAACATTATTTCTACATTTAGTGAGATTATTTTAGAAATGTGATGTAAATACCATGTTAAGGTATGGCATTTTGTTTTTAAAAAGTTTAGAAAAGCTTTTTGCTCAGAATAGCTGTGCTTTTTAAAGTAGGATAAAACAGTATTATGATGAATTATTTTCAAGTAATACTGAAATCATAGGCCATGTGCTTTGTTAATGACAGGATTTCAGGAAGGAAAAAAAATTTAACGTTAAATTTTAACATTAAAAGGTTTGATGTCTATGCATGAAAAACCTGTAAAACTACTGTCAGGTATCATGAGAATGTTAATATCTTACATTTCAGTAGATTACTTTTTTTTCTGACTGACTTGACATTGATACACAGTTTGATGCTTTTAATTTTCTGTTATATAAAACATAATATTTATTTAATAGATATTTTTGACACTGAATATAATCTCTGGATTTTTTCATTGCAGATGAGGACAGATTGTCTGAGATTTCTGCTCGCTCTGCAGCTTCTAGTCTCCAGGCTTTTCAAACTCTGGCACGAGCTAAGAAAAGGAAGGAGGATTTCTGGGGTAAAACATAAACCTAGTTGAGTTGCCTTTATCTAAGGAAACATTGGCATAATTTTTCTTCATTGCTTACTGTGTTAAAACTTTTGAGTGTTTGAATTTTTTCCTAACATTTTCTACTTTGAAATATTTAATTTCCAATAGAACAGTTTACTCGGAAATTTTTAACATAGGCTTATACAAATTTAACTTTTAATAAATTCTTTTTACATCTATCCCAGACTACAAAGACATAGATTATTGAATTCTTCACATGTTGTAACTTTTGTAATAGGTGTCATGGATAGATTTTTCACCTATCCAGAGAATATTCTAAAAAGATAAACAAAGTGAAGTAAAAGTTAAGATCCCAGTGTGAAGTATATATTTCCCTAAGATTTGATATCTGTATCTTTATAATTGATAATGTTGTAAAATGAATTTGTTGTTCCTTTAACCTTTGCTGTAGTGTTTCTTTTTATTTTAGTTCCTTCTATACGTGTTTGCAGTGTTAAGATAATTGTACTTTGAAAACACCAGCTGTACATATTTTTCTTATGTAACAAAGTTGGCTGAAAGATATGTATATTTTTGATCTTTGAGTGTATTCTATTTGTGTAAGGACTTTGGCTTACATTTGAATAATGTCTAGCTTTTGAAAACTTACCTGTATAATGGAGAATTAAAACTCGGTAGACATTTTGAAATAAAAATTGATCAAGTGTGTGGCTTCTCCAGAAAGTTATTACATGGAACAAATAATTATCTTTTAGAAGAATTCTACTCATAACAGGTTAATGAAAAGATATACTTGTTTTGCAGCTGTCAGAATGGAATGGAGCCAAGTCTATGATATTTTCGCACAAATGTAGGACAAAGAATTTGCAAGGCAGACTCATTTACAGAAATTTAACACAAAACTTTTTTACTGTATTTCTTCACTCACAGGACATGTTCTGTTGTCATACTGTTTATCTTGCAAATCATGATAAATTTAAGTTTCTAAAAATACAGATTTTACAACTATGTTACGTAAAATCTTTACATAATACATAGAAAGTACTGAAGCTAAAAATACAGAATATTCATGCTTATTGATTAGAAAACAAGTGAACCATCTGTTCTAAAGTGATAATTTGGTCAAAAGTGCATTTACAAATCATTGGTTCACAATAAGTTTGTTAAAGATCCTACATTATCATGAGGTTTTAAAGAACTGTAGGCATACAAATATTTGCCTATCTTTCACTGACCTTTAAACTAGTTTGTTCATTAAAGGCTACTAAGGCATTAAATATGAAAATAAAAGTTTGAAATTAGAGTATAACTGGACTTTAGAACACAAATTGGCTTCTATACATATGTGTACTGAGGTATATTAATTGTAAAATAGGTTTGGAACTTATCTCTCTAGACAATAGACATATCATTGTCCTCTTCCTCAAAGGTTGATTAGTCTAGTTGGTTAGGACGGAGTTTTCAATGGCTGACCACTGATGTATGGTAAAGAAGTTCGAAATTAGAGCTGGCTTGCAAGGGATTTTGCATAACTCAGTCTATTTTGTCTAAGCTGTAGACGTAAAATCTGGGTACACCCATTAGAGTGATCAAACCACATGAACTTGATCTATCAGGTGTTAGATGGATTAGGATATAGTTCTCATGGGGACAAGGTCATGACCCCAGTCTCCATGCAACTATTTAGCTCTGCAGTTATTGACTGCTTCTGTTAAAAACCCTATTCAGTGGCCCAGGGGAGAGAACAGTGTTGAGGGCCCAGTAGAGTTTTATTGCTCACACTAAGGGCAACTCAGACGACATGCATTTGAGTTGGTGAGTAGTCTTTGTTACATGATAACTGCCTCTTGAGATTTGCTAGTATTCAGGAGCTGGGATTGCTAATTCAAATTTTTATTAGTTTTATTAAGGCATACTTTATAATAAACTGCAATTGTTAAAAAAATGCAGAGCTTAATGAGTTTGAATAGATGTACACATCTGTGAAACTAACACCACAATCATGATACATTATGTTTCCATCACCCCAAAAGTTTCTTCATGTTCTTTTGCAGTCAGTCTGTCCTTCCACCCCTGGTCCCCAAGGCAACCAATAATCTGCTTTCCGTTGGTATAAATTAGTTTACAGGAATTTTGTATAAATGGAACCATCCTTTATGCCTGGCTTTTATTCAGCGTAATATTTTTGAGAGTCATCCATGTTTTGGTACGCATGTTGCCTCTTAATGTATTCACTTGCTGGTGGACTTTGGGGTTGTTTTCAGTTTGGGACTGTAATGAATAAAACTGCTATCAGTATTGGTGTGCAAATCTTTGTGTAGATATGTGCTTGTATTTCTCTGCAGAATATCCAGGTAATTCAGTTTTTATTCACCTTGAATATAACTGCTGCTTTGAGTATACAGTATATACCCAAATAAATATAAACTGGTAGCTTGATCTTTTTGTCTAAATTAATATCTCACAAGCCACACTGGGGAGCCAACCGCAGAACTGCAGTGGGAAGTTTTTCTAAAGTGCATACACCTACCTGCTCTTTTCCCTGCCCCTCCCCGTCTTCACCCCAGGTGTTGAGATTCTCAGTGTATCCATGTTTGAGAGCCCTTATAAAAATGCACCAAAACACATACATGGGAGGTTTCGCACATTAATTTCTAATCTCATCTGTGGATCCCCATGGAATTCTGAACTCCAAGTTAACCCTTGAAGGATGGTTTTGATGATTAAGGATAAATAATATGATAAATATGCTTGGTACATAGGAGGAAATGTTGCCAAGAGATTTAGTATAAATATCCTCATTTTACAGATGGGAAAACAGACTTAGCTGAAATAACTGGCCCAAGATCTCAAGGCTGGTGAATTAAATCTAGGTCTCCTTACTCGAAATCCACCCACGCTAACTCCTTTGAAAGTGTGTATGCTAAAATTGCAAGTCCCTCTGTGATTCAATTCTCTCTCTGGTTGATTCATTTGCGAGTTAATTTTCCACTTTGCCTTCTTGGAAGATAAATGTCTACCTTTTCTAGTCGGGAAAGAGTATGTGAGCATTGAATTTTTGTACAAATGGATTCAACCAGAATGAAAGCAAATTAATATTTAAAACAAGCTTGTCCTTATGTAGAGCAGCAGTGAGGTTGGCTACTTAGGGAGCTCAAGGATGGATTATATATTTTTGTTATAATTGTGCATGCACATATCAGACATCCAGAAAATATCCTGACTTCTAGAAGTTTACCAAAGGAACAAATAATGTAAAGTAGTAGATGATCCCAGAATTATTTCTGTTTGGTTTTGGGATATGTTTTTGGTACTTTTACATCTGATAGTGGTAGTCATGTTAGGGTGCTCAGAGCCCAGTCTGTCAAACCACCATCACTCAGTTTCCCAGGGTGATTCTGCTGACAGAGACTACTCCAGACCAAACAACAGTCTGTGTCATTGGACTAGCTAGGGTTGTGCACCAATAGGTGCACCAATAGGTTGTGCACCAGACCCCATGTCTGGTCACATGGGGTCTCTGAGAAGCCAACTTGCCCCATGAGCTTAACTCATGGACTAAAAGCAGGCTACTGATCTCTTCAGCTCCATGCTGATGAACTTTCTTGCTAATGTTGACTCTGCAATCTAACCATATGTGTCTTTCTCCCATGGCAAGTGGAGGCACAGAAAGACCCAGCCCTTTGCTCTCAGGCTTAGAGCCAAGCTTCTTTAAATCCTATGTCATGTTTCATTCCCACCCTACAGCTCTCATACAGGAGGCAGCTGCCCATCCTGCGACTCCTGCCACGTGGCAGGTAAGAGCAAAGGAACAGTCATCTTAAAGATGGCATCCATTTCTCTTCTACGAAGTGCTCTACCCGTTAGTCTCCATCCGTGGTTTCATTCTGCCCTATATCCATAAAAAGCATATCTGGAAATTGAGAAATGAGGACTTGGGGGACACTAAGCCACCTGTGGAAATCAGAGCATGAGGCCAACAGGTAGGGTAATGTTTGGGGAGTTTACACCAATTCAAACCACATAATGGACAATTTAGATAATGCTGGGAAATTGTTCGGTTTCTCCCCTTTACAGTCTACATGCCAGTATTATGCTGGAGCTGACTCATGGCCAATCATTAAATATTGAAGAATGTTGTGAGCAAGTTGTTAAAGTTATCAGTAGTTTGAAATTGGCCATGGTGGGAGTATTTACACTACTGAAATCAACCAATGCCATGAATTAGGGCTTCTCCCATTTACTGCGAGGTGGTTTACAAGCTCACCACTAGTTACTACCTCAGTCTCTTCTATTCTTTCCATATCACTTGCCTGACAGAGAAAACAATCTACTTCAGAAAACCAGCTCAAGATAAACGGCTTTAATATTTATTATACCACTTACACATTCCTTGGCTTATAAAAATGGTTTGGTTTAGTTTCTTTCCTTGGCTGAAGTCCATCTAGAAAATAAAAACAAGCCACAAATAACAATAGACTTACAGAGGGAGACTATGCAGAGACGGCCTAGGAATCTATATGTGTCATCTTCCAGATGATTCTCGTAGGTAGTTTGGGAACAACTGGCTTTGGGGTTGTAGTAGCCTATGTTCAAATCCTAACTCCACCTTGAGCAAGCCAATTGAACTTTGAACTTGTATTCCTCATCTTGCAGATGGGGGTAACTCACCAATTTAGTTTTCAGATTAAATGGCATAAGGTCTGTAAAGTTTTCATATATGCTATTTAAATGTTACTTCAAAATGTTTAGTTTTATTATGTTGGCAAATTTTCATTAAAACAACAAGAAAACAAGCCTTGTTTTAGAGAGGCTAAGGTTAAATCTAACAAGCAGGTGACAGGGTACCCTGAAATCGTGGCCTCTCATCACAGACCTATCAGTTGTGACCTACATTCAGCTTACCCAGAGGCAGTTTCAGGTAGGGGTGCTGAAATGATTTGTCTATTTCCGTTATGTGGTAAAGCAAAAAAAGACTGACTACAGTGTTGTGACTCAGCGACTCTAGAAGGTGGAACTAATTACCTGATATATGCGAACGATATTAGCGTAACCATGAATTGGAGATGTTATCAGGTTTGAGTCAGGAAATGCAGAGATAAAGTACCCACGATGATTACTGATGAAAGGAAAGATAGTCAAGGTTGGTCCCTGAATGAATGCGTGCCCAATATCAAAGATTTCCTATGTTTGCTGCCAGTTTTTTTTTAATAAGATGAATTAAATAAAACTCAGTTTTGTAATTTTAAGAAGAAAATATAAACTAACCCAAATGCCACACATTATGGGAAGATGTAGGCGCTTTACACTCATAACTTAACAATAGTCAGTTTGGGCATCCCAGGAAAATTTTGCCCACAGTGAGTACCTTAGTATTCAAGGTTCCTGTCAAAAAATTATTCAGGTCAAAACAGTTAAGGTTCTGGGGAAACTGAAAGAAAATTGAAAATAGGTTGTATGGCAATACTAAATTTTGGTTCCACAAGGAACGAGTAATATTATAAAGTTTAACTTGTAATTTTGCAAAGATGAAACATCGGAAGTGCTTTACTAATTTGAAAACATACACCTGGCACTAACAAATACCCTAGCATGGTCATTTAAATCAATTACTGGCCAGGTACGGTGGCTCACACCTGTAATCCCAGCACTTTGGGAGGCCTAGGTGGGTGGATCACGAGATCAGGAGTTCGAGACCAGCCTGGCCAACATGATGAAACCCCCATCTCTACTAAAAATACAAAAATTAGCTGGGTGTGGTGGTGGGGACCTGTAATCCCAGCTACTCGAGAGGCTGAGGCAGGAGAATTGTTTGAACCTGGGAGGCGGAGGTTGCAGTGAGCCGAGATAGCACCACTGTACTCCAGCCTGGGCAACAGGGCAAGACTCCGTCTCAAAAATAAATAAGTAAATAAATAAATAAAATAGATAAATTACCATGAATCGTTGCTGCTAAGACTTTAAAAACATTATGGATCAATACACTAAACATGTCAGTTTCTTTTGTCAGAATCAAAATGTGGGGACCCAAACAATTTTATTCAATTTATTTTAATGATTGAAGACATATAAAAATACAGAATAGTAGAGACATATATCCATATATATAGTTCTTTAGTCACTACTTAATAAAAATAAAACTTGGAAATGGTGAATATTTTTTATTAGAGAATCTTCTAGAAAAATATCTGATGACCCTCCTTATTATACAGATCTAGTGGTTATTTTCATTCAGTAATTAAAACTGCCTGCAAAAATTCCAGACATTTTCTGCTATGTACAACACATTAATCTTAGTATCTAAGTAGAAATCTGTTTAATCTTAAAAAGTCAGTCACAAATTACAAAATAATTTACTAGACAACCAGTTTTTTCTTTTTTATTTAATTCCATATAAGGAGAAAGATTAGCTTCTATTGATACTTCAGGAAATTTTAGATTTTCTGTGACAAGTAATTTCCATTTCCTCTTCTCTCTGAACAACAGCATAGCCAGCGAGTCTTACTTTTTCCCATGCTAGGTTCCCTTCGGTAAACTCTATTTCCTAGTTGCTAACAAAAAAAAAGCCCATCTAAGCCACAGTAAAATATATGAGTTGCGTGGCTTGTGTGTGTGCATGAGTACATGTTCCCATGTGTGTTAATGACAACACCAACACACTACCATTGTGTCATTTACCGCTGTTCCTTTGTGTGCACTAAAAGACAAAAACATAACGAATTTTTCCTTCTGCCAAACCAACCTGCTTTAAGGAATATTTGCCTTGTCTTTGCCCTTCCGGTTTTCCATAACAAGCATGGAGCACATTCCCTTTTGTGTCTAAGGCACTGGTTACTCTAGGACTCCAGAATTCACCTTTTCCTTGGCCTTTGTAGGGCATCTCAAATCTAGACATGGCATGACACCAACTCATATGTGTTTAGAATATATTCACTCACCATATATTCCTGAGTAAATGATTCAATCTCCACAAGTCTCTGTACCATAGATTTTCTTTAATAATCTTAACAAGACCACCAAGGAGCTAGAAAAAAGAATCAGCCACAAATGTTAATTTTTTTTTTTTTTTTTTTTGGACGGAGTCTTGCTCTGTCACCCAGGCTGGAGTGCAGTGGTGCTATCTTGGCTCACTGAAACCTCTGCCTCCGGATTTCAGGTGACTCTTTTGCCTCACAGTCACCCAAGTAGCTGGGATTACATGGGTGTGGCACCAAGCCAGGCTAGTTTTTGTATTTTTTTAGTAGAGACGGAGTTTCGTCATGTTGGCCAGGCTGAACTGCCTCAGGTGATCTGCCCACCTCAGCCTCCCAAAGTGATGGGATTACAGGTGTGAACCACCACACCTGGCCCACAAATGTTAATTTTAAATGAAGCTTATACTATTGGGTCAGACAAGAGCACGTTCTGCCACTCGTTAGCTCTGTGATCCTGGGCAAGTTGCCAAACTCTAAGCTCCAGTTGCTAAGTAAATAGGAATAATAATTATACATTTTCTGAAATGATTTTTGTGAGAATAAATCATCTTATTCATTGAAGTACATAACACTGGCATGTAGTTAGAGCTCAATAATTGCTAACTATGATTGCTCTTTCCTATGTTATTTCTTACACATAGCTCTATTTTGTGGGAGGTGAGAGATCTGGAAGGGATAGAAATTATTTCAACTTGGTGTTTACAAAAACTAACTAGCAAGTGAAACACGGGTAGTTAGGGCAGTGGCCTAAGGGCCAGGAGGGTCAACCCGAACAGGCATTACAGCACGTTCCTATCTTTTGGTCTGAGCCCTCCACCCACTTTTGAGGCATTCACTGAAGCACATGCTGGGTCTTCACCTCCTAAGGAATTGGGCGAGGACTGGAAACAAGTGGTCTAATCCTTGGCCAACAGTGCTGGCAGGGGCTTTGGGAGATGGGAGAGGGAGTGAATTCTCTGTAATGTAGTGAGATACTATTTTGATGTAGTGAATATAGATTCTTCCCACCTCTTTCTCCCAAATCTGATATTTTCTGTTAAACTATTTTTTCTCTCTCAGTTCATCACTAGGCAAGAAGCCATGATTGTCTATTATAGTACATAAGCCATTACAACCAGAGGGTTGTCACTGCATAAATGGAGAAGTAGAGCCTGGCTTTTGGTTTTGTTTTTGAAAGATAAAAATTGAGTGACAATGTGGGCAGGTAAAGCCAATGTTTCTAGCTTCCAGCCAGACTGGGAATGAAAATGGAAAAGAGAAGGGGTAAATACTGGTGTGTTCCTAAGGAGGGCCTATTCCCTGAGACTCTCCTAAATGGAGCCCTGGGTTTGCTGAGTGAGGACTGTAGACATTTTGGTTCGTTTGGGGCAATGGTGTGTTGGAGACAGCTTCACCCTGAGGACTCACTGGGGCATTTCTTTCCAGCTCCTCATTTGGTGCTCTCATGTTGCTTGCTTGAAATTGGCCATGGTGGGAATATTTACACTGCAGAAATTGGCAACTGCTACAAAGCAGAACTTTTCTCTTTGGAGAGTTGATTGTTAAGCATTTGCCCCTCACACCACTGGTTTGGGACCTCTGTCTTACTTCCCTGGTGCAGTCCAGAAAGATGGCAAACTTTTGGAAATCTGCCTCCTCTTTGCCCTATGTCTGGCAAAAAGTAGAAATGGCCGTGTGGCCTGTGACCTATCTTGGCAGAAAGGTTGTACGACGCATCCAGAATTTCCCATGGCCATAGAGGGTTATGGGAGACCACTCCAATTTGTTCTGTACTTTAAAGAGAGGCTCAAAAGTGATTAAAATGGAGCCATGCCTGTGTGGATGGACAGTCAAAGATCATTCAGGAAGGTGCACATCTCAGAGGATGAGAGAATGAATAGGTGGGGCTAGGGGCTATGGCTTATGCCTGTAATCCCAGCACTTTGAGAGGTCGATGTGGATGGGTCTCTTGAGCCCAGGAGTTCACAACCAGCCCGGGCAACATGGTGAAACACCGTCTCTACAAAAAAAAAAAAAAGAAAAGAAAAAGAAAAATTAGCTGTGCATAGTAGCACATGCCTGTAGAGTCAGCTACTCGGGAGGCTGAGGTGGGAGGACTGCTTGAGCCCAGAGGCAGAGGTTGCAATGAGCCAAGATCGTGCCACTGCACTCCAGCCTCGGTGACACAGTGAGACCCTGTCTTAAAAGAAAAAAAAAAAAAAGATGACACAGGACCAGCTTCCTTCCTCCCCACTCTGGTGGGCAGAAAAGTAGTGGCAGCCATAGAGGTCATGCAAAAGTTAGAACGATTCTTGATAACAAGTGCCTGAAGTTGGCCCCATTCTACCACCCACCTAAATGGGACTTTGAAGAGAAGTTAAGATTTATAGTGAAAAATAAGTAAAACTGTGTTTCTGGTACACCCGAGCTTGTAGTCTGCACTTTGTGGGCAGTGCTTTAGCTCTTCAGAAATTTGTAATACCATCTGGGGTGTTTCTGCAAGAATCAGTTCTCCAAGCCCCTTAGTTGTACAAGTTCTATACATTTGATAAGTGAAAATACAAAGTGTTCATCAGCTTGTGATTTTTTTCAGGAAAGCATCTCTATGGGAAGTTCAGTGATTAAACACACAGGCTGTGGGTTTTGACTGGGTTCAGATCTCTGCTTTGACAGGTACTATGTAGTCTTAGGCAAGTTACCGGGCTTTTCTAAGCCTGTGTTGAGTTCTTCACATAAGAATTAAACAAGCAGGTCCACATAGGATTCTTACATAGCCACCTGTACACAGCAAACACTCACTACACATTAGCTATTACTAGAAGGGAAGTAATAGTCATCAGTAATAAGCGGATGAGGGGCACCTCCAGCTTCCTCTCAAATCAGTGACCAACTGAGAGTTAGATGCCAAAGTTCAACTGAAAACAAGAGATTCTGACTCTCGATCCATGAAGAGTCTACATTATTTAATTCAAGTTTTTGAATGATCTTGTGAGTACTGTCTTTCTTCTGCCAGTAAGAAAGTTGAGGCTAAGCTGAAATCCAAACTCAGGTCTTTTGCCTTCAAAGCCACGTTACGTTCATCTCTACTGCTTTGGAGAGGGGAATGAGGGGACACCTCCAGCTTCCTCTGAAATCAGTAGCCAGCTGAGAGTCACAGGCCAAAGGTCAACTGACAGCAAGAGATTCTGACTGTAGATCTATGAGGAGCCTCATACAATTTTTTTGACATTTGAGGTGTAAGTGAAAAATGAAAAGGTTTTCATTAGAGAAGAATGAAGATGTCAAGTTTATTCTAAACACTCAAAGACAGCCATTCAACTATGTCAGTATAAGAATGGTGTCACAGTGGACCCACGTATTTATTTTTATTTATAAAAAATACCTTAGTCTAAATTGCATATTACTTTGCTTTTACTAAGCAATTAGAGCTTGGTAAAAATAATTGCACTAGATAGTTAATGAAGCTGTATTTTGGGCATGCTTGGGAGAGCTCAGCTGGCCGTCCCACGGAACCTGAGGCTGGGGCACCACCATGCACCTGGTGGCAGCTATGTAAATGTCAAAAGTGGTGACCTAAGACCTAATGCGGTGGCTCACACCTGTGATTCCGGACTTTGGGAGGCCAAGGTAGAAGAACTGCTTGAAGCCCAGGAGTTCAAGACCAGCCTGGGCAATATCTGGAGACCCCATCTCTACAAATAATGAAAAAACTTAGCTGTGCATGGTGGCGTGTACTTGTAGTTCCAACTACTCTCTCTACTAGGGAGGCTGAGGTGGGAGGATCACTTGAGCCCAAGAGGTCAAGGCTACAGTGAGCTGTGATGGTGCTCCACTGCACTCTAGTCTGGGCAACAGAGCGAGATCCTGACTCAAAAAAGAAAAAAAAAAAAAAAAAGTGGTGACCTAGATGAAAATACCCGGTCTAAGGGGCTAGTTCTTAAAAGTACAACCTTAAGACATCACATATGAAATTAAGTTGTACTAAGAAAAGTTGCACTTGCTTCTTTGAGATAGCAGCTTTAAATTAAATGAACATTAAGTGCAATTATTAAATTGAACCATAAGAAATTGCTATTTTTGGCTGGGTGTAGTGGCTCACACCTATAATCCCAGTACTTTGGGAGGCCAAGGTGGGCAGACACTTGAGGTCAGGAGTTTGAGAACAGCCTGGCCAACATGGTGAAACCCCATCTCTACTAAAAGCACAAAAGTTAGCTGGACGTGATGGCTCACGCCTGTAATCCCAGCTACTCAGGAAGCTGAGGCACAAGAATCGTTTGAAACCGGGAGGTGGAGGTTGCAGTGAGCCGAGATTAAGCCACTGTAGTCCAGCCTGGGTGACAGAGCAAGATTGTCTCAAAAAAACAAGAGAGAGAAAGAAATTGCTAGGTTTTTGCAGGTAAAAAGGGGTAAAATATCAGCAATTGAGGTGGCTCAGCTATTGATTAAATTAAAACTTCAATTCCAGGCTAATTTTACTTCTTCCCTAAAGAAGTATTGGATAATAATTATAGTAATAGGAGGAGGAGGATTCTTTGTTATCATACTCCTTACACTTACTTAGCTCTTATGAATATCTCACTTCTAGTCTGTTTATATACATTAACTCAGTACCACAATAACCACAGAAAAAAATAATTTTTATTTCTATTTAACACATTTATCAGGCTACATGTGGCAGCTTTATAAATAATATCTGTAGTTTTGGGTGCTCATAATACATTAAGTGTTGTACGAAATGCCCTTCACAAATGATCTCTTTGCCTCTGAGATGCACAATTGACCTCATTACTTCTCATTACTACGATTTTCCTTATTCTTCAGAGCAGGACCCTGAGGTGAGAAGTTCAGAAATTTTCTGAGGTTCACAAAATTAGTAGAGGGCAGAGGAGAAATTTAAAATGAGATTCATTTAGTTCTGGGCCTCAGTGTGTAACTATGAAGCAACTCTATTTCAGTCTATGCTTTTTCCATCTGGCCTTTCCAAGTCTTCCTAGCAGCCTCCCCCATCTTCTTTCATAATTTAGCGAATTTCACTAAGTACTTAATAAATATCCTTGCATGCACACTGATTTCACATGCGGCTGATTTTTGAGAATGTAACATTTCCAAGGTGCTTGTGAAACTAGGCCAATCAAATGTATTGATTCCAATAAAGTTCTTACTAAATTTGATTCCTCCTTGTAAAATTGTGAAATGGTCATAGAAACACCACTAGAGTTAAGTATGCGCAATTTCCTTAAATTGGATTCTCAGATAAGCATCAGCCTCTTAGAGCTTACGATATCTGAGAAAATAACAGCAAAACACCCCGGCACTGATGTGGCAGTGAAATGATTTCTCTGGTAGTGGCTCATTTCTTAGTCACCAAGTAAAGTATTTACGGAATCTTCCCTCAGGTACAGATATTACTGTTATCACGAACAATGAGATGAGAAAATTGAGGAACCAAGGTGATTACAAAACAGCTAAAGGCAAACTGGCTATTTGGCACCCACATTGAAAAGATTTTCTGAAGTCTGATGATTTAACTGGTTGTAAAGGATGTGCTGAGTTCAATCAAAGATGTCCAACCTTAGTTTACATTTTCTCTCACAAGGGATTAAATTGCTGTAAGTGGCCTATTTCCTGCTCTGCAGGGTCCCCCTCCAGGTTTGCATAGGAAGAGTAGGTTCCCTTGGGAGACTAGCCTCACTCACATGTACATCTTCACTTACATGGCTCCATCAGGAGCTGTGAAAATGGGGGTTTTACTCTCTAACTTAAAATATGAGTTGAAATGGAAAATAAAATAAGAGGTAGACAGTGCAAGTATCTGAGATCCCTCCTTCAAAATGCTACAGGACGCCAAGGCAAGAGGATTGCTTGAGCCCAGGAGTTTGAGACCAGCCTGGGCAACATGGTGAGGCCCCATCTCAAACAAACAAACAATAACAAAACCTTGCAATGATGTGCAGCCTTGATGAAATAAAGAACAGGCCCCCTTTAGTACAGGACAAATCACATGAATGGTTTCTATTTACTAGGCACTTACTATGTGTCAGACATTGTACCAAATGCCTGAATGTGGATAATCTTATGTAATTTTGCCTATTATTATCTGTATTTTACAGTTGAGGAAACTGAGGTTTACAGAAACTGAGTAACTGCGCCAAGTCCGCATCCTTCATAAATGGTGTAGTTGGGGCTACTTGCCATGCCTAACTGACCTTGGAGACCAGGTATATTGCGAGTCTTGAGCACCGTGGTATATTGCTTCTCATAGAAAACGTAGCCCATGTGCAGGCAGACTGAATCTGCAAGCTTCAGTCCCTTGACTATAGAGTCCTGCTTTCTTCAGCTCTCCTGCACAGTATATTCTAGATTCTTTGTCTTGGGTAAGGGATTATAATGACTGTTTATCTCCAACCACATGCCAGTGCTCTCATGTCCTGCCTTCCCTTCAAATACGAAGTCTGCCTGTGATCTCATTCCCGTGTCTGAGCAGGTAGAGCTCCTATTCCTGTGCCATTTTGCAAGCAGAGGCTCCTGTCCATCTGTCATGTAATAAACCTTCCTTCAGCGGGAAAAAGAGCGACTCAATAAATGTCCCTAGGAAAGCATAGTTCTGCAAGACTTGGACAAATCCTTACCTGAGGATGTGATTTACATGTTACAACGAAAGGAGAAGGCAACAGCATGGGGTGTTTTTCAGTCTTTATATCTTATTCTATGCCAACATTACAGTTCTTTAAAATTTAAATTCATTCATTCAATAAATAATATATACATATATAGTTCAAAATCAAAACAATATAAAGCAATTACATATAAAAACATATTTTATTTCTACCCTTGTCCCCATTCACCCTGATTTTCCCTCTAAATTAGTAAGCATTTTTATTAGTTTCTTGCATATTCATCTCATCCTTTTTAAATGCAAATATAAATACATGCTTATTCTTTTTTTTTTTTTACACAAAAGCTGCACTCTGTCCTCACCTTTTTCACTCTAAGTGTTTTAGCAATACGTAGAGAACATGCACTTTTTACTCTTTACATCTGCATAGTATTCCTTATGTACCTGTCCCACAGCGTATGTAACCAGCATCCATGAATGGGCATTTTGGTTTTTTGCAGTCTTGTAATTACAGAAAACATTGCAATGGATTTGTTTACGCAGTGGTATCTGTAGGATAAACTCCCAGAAGTGGGATTGCTGGGTCGAAAAGTAAATGCGCTTTAGATGGTTATTGCCAAATTGTCCTTCACAGGACTCTGCCACTAGCATTAGATAAGAGAGTCTCCTTCAGTGCCCTGACAATAGAGTGTGTTGTCACACTGGATTTTTGCCAATCTGATAGGCGAGAAATGGTTTCCCAGAGCAGTTCTGACTTAATAGTTGCTTTTTTTTTTTTATGACTGAGGTTGAGAATATTTTCATTTGCTTAAGGGTATATTTCCTTTCTGTAAAAAATATGTGCAGAGGAGTCTATGCCTGAGATGAGTTACACATGTTTTTGCGGGTTTGCCACTTATCTTTTGACTTTGCCTTGGCATGTTATTATTATCACTACTCTTTTGCCTTCAGAGGGCTTTTGTTTGTTTATGTAGTTAAGCATCATTACTCTCTCATGATCTCTGGATTTTCAGCCATAGTTAGAAAGGCCTTCCCTACACTGATGTTACAAAGGGATTTGTCTGTGTTTTATCATATTTTGACAATTCCTTTCCCCCTCATGTTTAAATCTTTGAATTATTTGGAGTTTATTCTGTTGAGTATTATGTTAGTTATGGATCTAACTTTGTCCTTTTGCCCCTGACTACCCAATCGCCCCACTACTGTTTTATTGAAAAATCATCTTGACTGATTTGAGATGCTGCCTTTATCATATACCAAATCCCCACAGGCATTTGCTTATCATTCTGACTCTGCATCTTTTCCATTGGTCTATTTGTGAATTCATTTAGCAGTAACACTCTGCTTTAATTATTAAGTCTTTATAGCCTCAATAATAGTTGGGGCCTTGTGATATTTCTTTTAGGGAAGAGAGAAAATCCTTTAGTGCTTTCAATGAGAAAGAAAGTGGCCCCTATCAATTATCTTGAGTAGAACAGTTTCACACTTTTACACATCAATATATAGTAGGACTAGGTATCTCTACCATGAATCACTTTGCAAGGGAAGCAGCAGTGGGCCCTTACGTGCTTGGAGCTGGATGATACACGATGCTCCTTTTCACCCCCGAATATGCCAGGAGGCATGAGGAGAGTGTGAGTTTGGGAGTGAGAGGGGTGGAGGCCTTCTCTTCTACTTGGATGCTTGAAATGATCCCAGGGAAGGAGCCTCGTTGGAGGAGCACTGAGAAACCAATGCTGGGAATGTCTAATTGCTACCAAATGGTATCTAAATTGAAAGCGTTATGCTCGATGTCTATCTTGGAGTTCTAAACTTTTTGCTTACTGACTTTAAAAAATATACTATGAATTTAGAGCTCTGACTTTGGCTAACAAGCCCCCTAAACCATCTTTTATCCCCCTAAACTGTGTTCTCAAAAAACATAACCACCGTGTGAGAAGCTCTCTGGATTGTCTTCAAGCGGGACAATTGTACACTCAATGATTTACACTTCCAATAATGCTATAGAACAATGTTTAATTAAAAGAAAATGTATATGTAGCATAAAATAATTCTGTGACTTTCCCCAAGGTGTATACAAACTGAGGTTGCCTTTTCACTCAACTACCGTGATAGTAACTTATGATGAGCCCACTGCTGGCTTAACTATTTCCGTGAATCCTCAAGCAGCCCTGATGGAGTCGGCTCTGAGGCTTTAATACCTTGCAAACTGCACACAGGAGCATGGCAGAGCTGTGCGTGCGTGCTTGGGTGACTGTGAGCTGGGCAAGGAGGTGGGAGTAGGAGTGGGCAGGAAACCCTCTATTCTTGATACTACAAATCTCTGAGTCATTTTCTTTCTCAGTAGGAGCCTTTGTTATCAATCCCTCGATTCTCTGCGGTTTGTTTTTAGCATACCTCAGCCTCTCACAGTGGGAATGTCTCGTTCTTTCTTCCCATCACCTTCTCTTTCTCCTACTTTACAGTAGCAATTGTATCTTCTCCTATTCTCCTTCTAGATTGCTCTGATGTTTGAAGGAACCTTCAATGGCTGTTCCGGGGTGTGGCAGGCAACCTCACAAACGCATGTTGGCCAAGGATCCGCTGATTTCCTACGTAGCCGACATTGTACAATCCAGTTCTAACAGTAAAGGAATTTTCTCTATAAACACTTAGAGTGTTTTTAAAATTTCTTTTTCTCAACAAAAGTAATATATACATTAAATAAAATTTAAACACTGAAGAAATACGTATTGTAAAAAGTGAAGGTGCCTTGTATTTCTATCTGCAGAGAAAACCACTTTAATAGTCTAGTGATCCTCAATTTTTTTTAAATAGATATGCCAGCTAGATTCCTCTTCTTCCTCCTCCTCCTTCTTCTCCTTCTTCTTCTCTTCTTCCTCTTCTTCTTCCTTTTTGACAGTCCTGCTCTGTCGCAACCAGCCTGGCCAACCCAGTGGAACCCCATCACTATGGGTGGAACGCAATGGCACAATCTTGGGTCACTGCAGCCTCCACCTCCTGGGTTCAAGGGATTCTCCTGCCTCAGCCTCCTGAGTAGCTGGGATTACAGGCACCTGCCACCATGCCTGGCTAATTTTTGTATTTTTAGTAGTGACGGGGTTTCACTAGGTTGGCCAAGCTGGTCTCGACCTCCTGACTTCAGGTGATCCACCTGTCTCGGCCTCCCAAAGTGCTGGGACTATAGGCATGAGCCACAGCACCAGGTCAGATTATTCTTATTTTACAAAAATGGTGTCACAGTACACATATGGCTTTTCATTTTGCTTTCTTCACTTCGGAAGTCTATCCAGCCTGTCCATATGTGGCAATCGCTGTTGTAATGGTGCGGCAACATATTTTTGCTCCATTTCCATTTATCTCATCTTTGGTCCCATCGTAAATAAAAAAAGTACACTGAAGTGAAAGTGAGGAGCCTTGGGTTTCTAGCATAGTTTTGCCACTAGCCAGCTGTGTGGCTATAGACAAATTGCTCAACCTCATTCGTTTCAGTTTTCATTGTTAAGGGTGGGGAATATGATTTTAAAAGCCCCTCCTAGCTCTGTCAGATCAGGCCCATTGGTAATAGTATGTGTTGGGCACCTGCTGTGTTCCAGGAACTGTTCTAGGTACTAAGAAAGCAGTAATGAATGTAGAAGAAAACCCCTATCCTCATAGAGCTTTCATTTCAATGTTGAATGTAATCCCCTCTGAATAGCACCACAAAGCATCCGAAAACAAGTGCCTCTTCTCCCTCCATTTCTTTACCCCCCAATTATTCTCCAACTCAGCTACTGAACTCTTGCTTCAAACCCTCCCACGGCAGTCCTCTAACAAATGTCAGCAATTAACCTTCTATTCACAACATCCAATGGAGTCTTCTAGTCTACATTTTACTTAAGCTCTAGGTGGAAGGTGACACTATTACTTGTTTTCTTCTTAGACTGATCGTCTCTTTCAGCACTGATTTCTCTCAAGAAAGACCCCTCCTTTCCCTGACTATACATGTAGTCAACAGTTATGACTTATGGAATCTGTCTTTGCAAATTTGCCTATGCTAAAATTTATTTGTAACTCCAAAAGTGATCCTGATAGGGTTTTTGAGGCCACTCACAAATGTGTGCAGAGGAGCACAAAATTTGAGCTTCCCAATGGGCATGCTCTCAGCTGAGGCTGACCAAGTTGATGCTTTGCTTTCCTGTTTCAGTTCCCATACTATGAAGAAGTTTCCTTATCGTGGCCTATTCAGTGTGCATTTTTCACACCTTTGTGCTTTTTGTTAATGACTTTACTTAAATAGCCCCAGGCCTAGTACTGAAGTGCTATTTAGTGTTTCCAAGCACAAGAAAGCTGTACTATGCCTTATGAAGAAAATAAGTGTTGGATAAACTTTGTTTGGGCATGAGCTCAGCATTAATAAATTGACAATGTAGATGAAATACGTTATTTTTAAACAGAAACACACATAAAACAAGGTTACCACTGAAAAGTTGGTAAAAATGTCATGACCAGAGGCTTGCAGGAACCTAACCGTGTATTTCCCCTATAAGAAATGGTTCAGCGTTTTCTAATTCAGGGTTCACAGTGGCTTCAGAGAACTTAACTGCCATGAATAATGAAAATCAATGTATTTTAAAATCCAACTTCTCTTTCCTTACCATTCCTCAAATGTTGGCACTCCTTGGGTCTCTCTTGGTCCTGTTGCTCTTCTCATCTGGTGACTTCTCCAAGACTACCCCCTTCTCTCCTAGAAAGGACTCCAGACATGTATATCCAACTGCTGTATGTGTGTATTCCATATTCCTGGTCTCAACTAAAAATCCCAAACTAGGAGTTTGAGACCATCTTGGCCAACATGATGAAACCCCATCTCTACTAAAAATACAAAAAATTATCTGGGTGGGGTGGTGCACGCCTGTAATCCCAGCTGCTCAGGAGGCTAAGGCAGGAGAATCACTTGAACCCAGGAGGTGGAGATTGCAGTGAGCCGAGATCACGCCACTGCACTCCAGCCTGGACAACAAGAGCAAAACTCCATCTCAAAAAAACAAGAAAAAAACAATCCCAAACTATGCTTACTACCTCATTGATGTGTTCTTCCTTGAATAGTCCCAGTTTAATAAATGATACCATCCAAGTAGGTAGGCCAGATCATGGAGAATCCTTCTTGACTTCTCTGATTCCTTCCCCACTCTCCCTAGCTCCCAGGTGGTTGACTCTAGCTCCTTAATGTCTCTCAGCTCACTCTCTTCCTTTCTGCTCCCATGGCTACTCCTTAGATTGGGCCCCATGGTTGTGGCCTTGAGTGATGAGCTGGTTTCTCAAGTCCTCTACCTACAGTCAGTATTGTACCTCCATTTCTACACTTTCAATCCATCTTCCACATTGGGGCCCAAATGAGAGTTCTATTTAATAGCAATGTAATAGCTGACATTGATTTCATGGGCCTGTGTCCCAGGCATCATGCTAGAGACTTGACACATACTATCTGTAATCCTCAGGCTGCAGATAAACACAGTTATACCCATTTTCCATCAAAGGAACTGAGATTCACAGGTGATAAAACCCTAACTCCTAAGTACTAGAACACAGGAGCCTTTATGATTTAGTCTCTGGCCACTTTGTTAATTTCATGTGTTGACAAATTTTTTCTTATCTCTCTGTGTGTCCTACCCTCTAGCAGTTTAAAACTACATGTGGGTTTCCCAAACATTTTGTGCTGCTTCATATTTCCATGCCATTCTTTAGCTATGCCCTCTGCTCATCATGATCTTTCTTTCCTTGTCTATGAGAGCCTACTGAACTTACTACACTCAGCTTAACAAAAACTGGCTTTAATAAAACTTCTAGAGCTTCCCAAGTAGAGCAGCCCACAGTCTTTTCTGTTGCCACTATACTCTGTAGAAACTTCTATTGCAGTGTCACCTTACCACATTTACTGCTTAAATGTCTTTCTCTATGTAGACTCTTCTCTTTAGATGTGACACCTTTTCTCTGGGTGAACTAATTTTTGCTTATTACTTATATAACGGTCAATAAGATCATGAGTTTCTAATCAACATTATGGCTCAATTGCCTCTACTCAGCTGCCTATCCTAATATCTGGTTACTGGACCTTTGTACCAGAATGGTCCAAGCCAAATTAATTATTGTTTCTCTAATTTGCACTACTTCTGGATGCATAATGTATGAAACTCCATCCATCTGCTGTTCAAGCAGGAAAATTTGGAATTGTCAATTTCCCCACACTTCTATCTTTACATAGTGTCTACCTTTAAATTCTATTTACCCTAGAGCTATCCTATTAATACATTTTGTACCCATCACCTTTCTCCCCACCCCAACTGGCCATATCAGATCACTATCTTCCCATCAGTGCACCCAGCTCCTAACTTGTTTCTCTACCTCCAATCTTGCCAAAATGATTCTCCTTATTCTAATCAGAGTGCTGCTTATAAGGAACAAATGGGATCTCCCCAGTTCATTCCATCATAATCCTTCAGTGTCTTGCCATGGCCAGTAGGATAGTGTAAACTCACAAGTATTACAGAACCCTTCATGCTTTTCTCTCTAGCTTTGTCTCTCTCTCTCTCTCTACTTCTCCCTTTCATATAAGTCTTTCAGTGTCATCTAACTATTCACAGATCTTCAAAGGGAGATTTGTGTATGTTTTTTCTTTTTGGGCTGGGTGAATTGTATATATATATATTTTTTTCTTTCTTGTTTCTTTCTTTCTTTCTTTCTTTCTTTCTTTCTTTCTTTCTTTCTTTCTTTCTTTCTTTCTTTCTTTCTTTCTCTTTCTTTCTCTTTCTTTCTTTCTTTCTTTCTTTCTTTCTTTCTTTCTTTCGGATGGACTCTCACTCTGTCACCCAGGCTGGAGTGCAGTGGCGTGATGTTGGTGCCTTCTGGGTTCAAGTGATTCTCGTGTCTCAGCCTCCCAAGTAGCTGGGACTACAGGTACAAGCCACCATGCCCTGCTAATATTTCATATTTTTGGTAGAGATGAGATTTCGCCATGTTGACCAGGCTGGTCTCAAACTCTTGACCTCAGGTGATCCGCCTGCCTTGGCCTCCCAAAGCCCTGGGATTACAGGCATGAGCCACTGCACCTGGCCGAATTGTGTATTTTCTTTATGACTTGGCTCAGAGAATTTCTAGTTTGGATTGTGTCCTCTACTTTCAGAGAAGTCTGCCTCTGACTTTGCACACTGTGCACTTTAAATCCCTTAAAGGCAGGAACTGTGTATAATACTCAGAGCATGGCCTAGGGGCCAGCATGGAGGGGGTGAGGAACAGATGTTTGTTGAATGACTGTATGAACTCACAATTTTGAAGGTGTTGACTATGGGCATTGCTGACCTGGTATATATTTGATTGACCAATGGACAGGATCACAAGTCATACCATTGACCAATGGACAGGATCACAAGTGATGGCATCTTCTGATGCCATCAAGGGCTGCATTCCCAGGAGGAAACAAATTACTGGGATCTTAGAGATGTTCTCCCTTTCCTATGCCTTCAGAGACATATCTAAGCTTAGCCATGCTTTCTTTCATCCTCTGAGTTTCAGCAACAACCATCCATAGCAGTTAAGACAATTGCACATTGCTTAAAGTTAGGTAACAAATTACCTTTTGCATAATGTTTGCATAATGCATGATGCAAAATGTTCCTAGATCACTGATTTTTTTTTTTCGGGGAAAAAAAACTGTGCTATATCTTTTTGACTTATGTTTTAATTTCTAGATATTCTTCTTTCCTCCAGGCAAAGCTAACCATAGGGTCAGAGGACTTGAATGCCCAGTGACATTTGGTGACAATCCGAAGCCACCAAGGAAAGAAAATATTTCTTCTTTGTGGTACAATTGTTTAAAACCTGGTTGAAAGCAGGTTTAAGTAGGACTTTTTTTTTTTTTTTAAACATATGTTGGATTAAGTACAAATTTGAAAAACAAAACACAAAAAGACAACTACAAAATAATATGCATAGCATGACCTCATTTTTGTAAAACAAGAATAATCCCGTTAACATAGCTGAGAAAAAATGGAAAGAATATGCACTTGGCTGTTTAATAGTGCTTTTTTTTCTGGAAATTATGATTATAGTGGAGCTTCACTTTTAACATTACTTATTTCTGGTTTTGCTATGCAAAAAAAGTGCAGAAAACTCCAGGAAAAATTTTATTTATAGCTTTATCCTGGGGGCTGTTTTGCTTTTCTGCATCTTCAGAGTGGAAATGCTGTCTTAACCAATAAGTTAACAATTTGCTTAACTATTGTTACTGCCATCATTTTGCTTTTCTGTGACACTGGGAGAAGGTTTTCTAGCTTGGTCCCTTGTTCAAGCAAATGTTACCAATTTTTTAAAAAGAGACTGTGCACTATCCTCAGAAGTAGTCAAGTTTAGCATGTATCTTTTGTTTGAATGTGTGGGGATAAGTTATTCTATAATAATATGATTATATTATAAAATCTTAGACCTTTATAATTCAGTGAGTAATGATTTCCCAAAAGCTAAAATTTGTCAATTACTTGCAGCTAGTAATTTCCAGGTTGTGAGGCTACTTCGACAAAGGGTGAGACTCTGGGAGTTGCTATGGGGAATGCCTCCAGCAGTGAAGCTGATGTAGGCTTGTGCCACTGCCATAGGGGCCACACTCTGAGTCAGAAAGGACCTCAGAGGAAAGGAGTTCAAATGCCCAACTGATGCAAGAATCCCTCTGCAATGTCCACGACATGCCAGACTCCTGTTTAAAATTTTCTGACAGCTTCCCACGCTCACAGGGCAAAGTTCAAACTCCTTGACGTGCTTCAGGAGGCCTTGCACAGTCTGGCCTCTACTTACATCTCCAATTTTGTTTTTAAGTATTCATCAATTTGCTCACTAATTCCTTTATCAACCCATGCATCAAATATTTACTGAGTGCTTCCAGTGTACCAGGCACTATTTTAGGAATTGAAAATACACAACAATAAATGAAACAGACAAAATCCTCTTGGAGTTTATGTTCCAGTGGTCTAAGAAACACAGTAAACAGGCCGGGCACGGTGGCTCATACCTGTAATCCCAGTACTTTGGGAGGCCGAGGCGGGTGGATTGCCTGAAGTCAGGAGTTTGTGACTAGCCTGGTTAACATGGTGAAACCCTGTCTCTACTAAATATACAAAAAATTAGCGGGGCATGGTGGCACATGCCTGTAGTCCCAGCTACTTGGGAGGCTGAGGCAGGAGAATCGCTTCAACCCAGGAGGCAGAGGTTGCAGTGAGCTCAGATCGTGCCACTGCATTCCAGCCTGAGCAACAGAGGGAGATTCCATCTCAAAACAAAAACAAACAAACAAACAAAAACACAGTAAACAAATAAATAAAACATGTTGTGTCAGGTAGTAATGAATGCCATGGGGCAAAATAAAGCATGGAAGATGTAGCGATTTTAAATACAGGCACACATTCTTTGATACTCCTCCCTCCAACAGGTTGAGCCTAATTCCTTTTCCTTCTAGTTTGGACTGGACTTAGTGACTCACTTCAAATGAATGAAATAAATCAGAAGCAACAATGTGTGACTCTGGAGCCTAGGCCTCAGAAGGTACTATGCCTTCCCCTTCTCTCTCTTATATCACGCTCTCTGGGAGATGTTGGGTGCCACGTTGTGAACAGCCTTTAGAGACAGCCCTATGTGACGAGGAATTGAGGCCGCAGACAGCAGCCATCTAAGTGAACCTTCTCGGAAGTGGATTCCCCAGCCCCTGTCAAGCCTGCAGATGACTGCATCCTTGGCCAACTCTTGACTACAATGTCATGGGTGACCCTGAGCCAGAATTCTTAGAAATGATATGAGATGACAAATATTCATTGTTTTAGTCTGCTGAGTTTTGAGACAATTTGTTATACAGAGATAGGTAACTAATAAGAAAAGAAAATAGGGAAGGTGTATGTGGGTGGTGATGACTGTTTCCAGGGTAATTAGAGGAGACCTCACTGAGAAGGAGCCTTGCAGCTAACTCTTGAAGTAGGTGAGGGAGTGAGCCATGAGTACGTCTGGAGAAGATTTCTTGCCACTCTTCCTGTTGCACTGTAGTCATACAGAACTTGCCTCAGTCGTTGGAACACACCATTTTCCTTCTTAACTCCAGGCCTTCCCATATGTTATCTCTTCTACTCACAACTCACACCCGTTACCCTTCCCTGTCACCCCACCTCACTTCCAATGCTGGCCACCTCATTAACTCCTCATTTATCCATCAGGTCTCAGCTTAGATGCCGCTTTTTCCAGAAAGCCATTCATATCTGCCTACCTCGGGTAAGTACCCCTTCTGCGTGGTTCCTTGTGTTCCCAGTCATAGCATTTGACACAGTGTAGGATGATGGCCTTTTGGGATTTTTTTTGGCTGTTAGAAGGATTATATTCTCTGTGAGGACAGGGCCAAATCTTTTGCAGTTGTAACTGCCATAGCCAGCAGAGTAATTGACACTTGGCAGGAACTCAGTCAATAGCTCATAAGTGTATGAAGACATTCTGTTCCATTATCGCATGGCAGTCATACACACCCTCACCGTCTCAGTTTCCTCATCTCTAAAATGCCCCCCTTCCAGGATTATGGTGAGGATAACAAATGCTCACCATATGATGAGGATAACTATGTAAGTCACCTAGCAGAGTAAGTTCTACAGAAGCAATAGTCAAATTCTAGTGCAGGAAGTCTGTTCCCTTATAAGACAGTCCCCTTCATTCCATTGCTCAGCAGTTCTAATTAGGAGGAAACTGTTATCTTGAAACTGGAAAAATTGAGGACAAATACCTTCTCTGGGTAGGGCCCATTTTGATTTTTCATCCTGAATTAGATGGATATTTTAGGACATAAGAGAACAATTCTAGTCAAATCTTTCCTTCCTCCTATTCATCAGGTTTATTGAGGTTTAATTTGCTGTAGTAAAATTCGCCCTTTTTAGGAGTGCAGTTCTGTGAGTTTTGACAAATGCATGCAGTTTTACTACCGTCACCAGTCAACAGGTTTTCACTTTTTATTAATTCTCTGTTGACAGCTCAAAGTAGTGTACAGTTCTTACTTAGTACTGCTTCCACTCTCTGCAAAAACGAATTCTCCAATTTTAAACGATCTTGGCTTGTTCAGTCAGTGTTTGGTGCTTGGGCCTCTGGGGGTGCCTGTGTTTTTGTCTGAATCTCTGCCAGCCTGAAGGGTTGTTATTCCAAAGTGTAACCAACCATTAACCAAAATATTATTACATTTATTCTTATTCCTTTTATTACCATCTCTCAGAGCAGAAATTGTAAATGGGCAATAACTCTTTAGCTTCATTTGGGACCCTGAAGAGCAAAATTATTTCTCTTGTGTAACAAAAATAGAAAAAGGAAGATTTTGAAACAAAGAAGGATTTCTAACAAGAAATTTGCACACCTGCATGTTTCTCCCCTGCTCCGAATCTCTATTATAATTGTTGTCAACACTGTTTGTCACTTTAATGCTCCCTAATTGCCACTCCTTTGTGTTTGTCACCATTAATTTGATTACAAGATGAGGAGCTTTTCCCTGTTTCTTTCCTCCTACATACTGAGGATGAGCACAGGACTGGGTACACAGTTAAAACCCAATAAATGTTCTTTTGAGATACTAACTTGTAGGGAGAGGTGGCTTTTCGTAAATTCATGGGAAGGTTCTTTGCCGATAGATCAGGGTTTTTGAACAGAACTTCCATTTAGAAAGTCAGATCTTTTAATTTATTATGATGAATAAAGTTTTCGCCAGATTAACCGGTTTCCCTCATAAATTATGAAATGAGTTGCCTAGCAATACACTGTAATAAATGTAGACATCTAGGAAGGTGGGTTATCTCAAAAGATCAAGGTAAAGTTTAGGTTCCATCTGTGGGTACAAAGAAATGAAAGAAGGAAGCCTTTGTGGCTCTTGAGGTAAAGTGATGCTAGCGTCCACTTCTTTCCCCCAATCCTCCTCAGTTTATAAGTCATTGTCGAGAATACTAAACCACTAGGGCGATACAGGGGAATCCCATAGGTGAACATGACATTAGAACATGCTTTCGGAGAGGGTCTCTGAAAGAGGTTTTCTGGACATCTCAAGGGAGCTCATGGATACCTGGCAGTAAGTACATAGTAACGTCCCAGAAATCAACCTGCAGCAATTTTACTGCAATTTACTATTCTTGGGTCATATAAGAAAATATCAAAAGCACTTTCTGCTCCTTCTCAATAGCAATGAATACAATTAACCACAAATATTTCCAAAGAGGTTACAGAAATTTTAATGTTATGAGAAAGTCAGAGGGTCAGGATAGGGTTGAGCCTAATGCATATGTGTTAGGGCACAGGAAGTTGCTAAGAGACACTTATCCAATTTTTTTTTTTTTTTTTTTTTTTTTTGAGACAGAGTCTTACTCTGTTGCCCAAGCTGAAGTGCAATGGCACGATCTTGGCTCACTGCAACCTCCACCTCCCGGGTTCAAGCGATTCTCCTGCTTCAGGAGGATTTCACCATGTTGGCCAGGATGGTCTCGATCTCTTGACCTCGTGGTCTGCCTGCCTCAGCCTCCCAAAGTGCTGGGATTACAGACGTGAGCCACTGCGCCCAGCCTTATCCAAAATCTTTACAGTCATTTTGTCTACATTTTTATTAGTTATTTTTTTGGGCTAAGATGTTAAAGGATCTTGCAGAAATACCTATCTGCATTTAAGCTTTTCTAGAGATTAATGCCTATGCATGCATTAGTTGGCCATTATAGTCTCAGTGATCTGGTGCCACCTTGGGTAGTTGCAACACAGGCCAGGTAAATATTTTATAAGTTTGGGCAGGATGTATGATTCAGAGCACGGGGTGCTTCTATGGAGGTTGTGCCTCCATGGAAGAAACACTGGAGACCCTGGATAGCCTGGGGGTCAAATAAGGGCAACCAGGGCTGGCGAAACAACAAGAGGAGAACCGGTCTAATAAAGAAGATGGGTGTGGTGTTGCATCTAGAGTGCCCTCAAGATGGACCTGCAACTGAGCTGGATGGAGCTGCTCGGTGGTGAAGTTGGTAGTCATTGTCACTGGGTCACCCTGAGGCATCTATGCCAGCTGTGGTAGGGAGAACTGGACAACTCTCTTGAGACACAGAGCATCCACCTTCATGACCCAACCTTCCTTGAGTGAGTCTCCCAGGCCTGACTTTAGCCTAAAGAATAAGGCACAAAGAGGCTGCTGAGGTCATGAGGGCAGGCTTTAGCCTTCACAACATGAGGAAGTGGGCAGTTTGCCCCTCCTTTTCCCTGGGTCCCACATGTACTCTCTTTCTTCTTTCTTGACACCCTTTCAATAATTCTCCGAACCTCGGTTTCTAAAGTGAGGGGGAAATTTTCTATATGCCTCCTCCCCACGTTCTGCTTGAATAATCATGTAATTTATGGGAAGTTTTGTAGGGTAGCCCTATTCTTACTTCCTATTCTTTTTATTTTACCCCAGGCCATCCCCAGGTCAAATATAAATTGGTGTAGTGTGTGTGTGTGTATGTGTGTGTGTGTGTGTGTGAGAGAGAGAGAGAAAGAGAAAATAAGAGAGAGAGAGAGAGAGAAACAGTGGTATTTACTGGAATTACAGAAAGAAGCCAGGAAAATCTGACCTGTTCTTGTTTCCTGCCCTAATGGAACTGGCCATCTAGTCCGGGAGATAGAAAAGTATCCCGGGCATTTTAATTCAGATTTACATGACCACGATAGGAGCAAGCACAAGATCCTATGTGCTTTAGTTAGGAAGTGGTATAGTTTTATGGATTCCAGTAAAGTCTTTTTTTTTTTTTTTTCTTTCTTTTTTTTGAGATGGAGTCTCTCTCCATTGCCTAAGCTGGAGTGTGGTAGCATGATCTTGGTTCACTGCAACCTCCATCTCCTGGGTTCAAGTGATTCTTCTTCCTCAGCCTACCAAGTAGCTGGGATTACAGGCACCTGCCTCCATGCCCAGCTAATTTTTGTATTTTTAGTAGAGATAGAGTTTCACCATGTTGCCCAGGCCGGTCTCCAACTCCTGACCTCAAGTGATCTGCCTGCCTCGGCCTCCCAAAGTGCTCGGATTACAGGAGTGAGCAACTGCGCCGGGCCCAGAAAAGTCTCCTTTAATGACCAAGTATATCCCTTCCCTGGATCCCTAGTCGCCAAAATCCAGCAAGTAGAGATGCATTTAGCTTGACACTTCACTCTGAGATAGCATGGTGAATGGAAAAAGCCCTGTATTCATCCTGGATTTGTCATTTTATGGCCATGTGACTTGGAGAAAGTTATTTCATCTTTCTGAGTCTCATATTTCTTATCGGTAGAATTGGAATAACAGAGTTTGATGGGTTACTATGAAGATGAAATGAGATAAAATCTAGGGGAACAGCTTGAAAATTATGGATGTATTAGTTTTATGGTTTCTGACAGTGTGAATATAAAACAGACTAGGGTAGAAGGTGGAGGCTGAGAGAAGAAGGAGAGAGACAAGGGTGAGTGAAAGAAGGTAGAAAGGAAGAGATGAAGGTCCCCAAGGCATGCTTGCTCCAAGGTAGTTTTGTTGTTGTTTTTCTTTCTTCTTCTTCTTATTTTTTCCGAGACAGGGTCTCGCTCTGTCACCCAGGCTGGAGTGCAGTGGTGTGATCTTGGCTCACTGCCACCTCTGCATCCTGGGCTCAAGCAATCCTCCCACCCCAGCCTCCTGAGTAGCTGGGACTACAGGAGTGAGCCATCACACTCAGTTAATATTTTTGTATTTTTTGTAGAGACAGGGTCTCACCATGTTGCCCAGGCTGGTCTCGATCTCCTGAGCTCAAGCAGTCCACCCGCCTTGGCCTTCCAAAGTGCTGGGATTACAGACGTGAGCCACTGTGGCTGGCTTCAAGGTAGTACTAATTGCAGGTAATAGTTATTTGGAATGCAGATAATTGACCTTGGTTATAGTGGAGAAAAGGTAGGGAAAACTAGAAAGTGTGCGATGCAGCCAGTTATAGCTGTGCCCATAGGTAAACCATCTCATTTTCTTCCAACAGAAAGTATAATGACATCACCTAACTTCTGTCTTTTTTTTTTTTTCAGTCCTGAAGAACTGATGCGTTCCAGAAAGCTCAGCAGGAGCATGTTTTCATAACTGGCTGAGAAGAGCCTGAAAATTTTTAAGTGGTGATAAGAACAAACCAGATTCGGAGACCAAGATGATGCCAAGCATGAAGAATTTTTACTCAACTCATAGAGAACCTGAAAAGAGACATTCTAGTGAGGCTGGAGGATTGGGAATTGGGAGAAGAGACCAATGGTGGGCTATTAGAGAGAGAGAGATCATACCGAAAATCTTCCCCAAGCAAGAACATCTCTGGTCGTTTCCTTGAGCTTTTTGGATAAAGTCTTACCTTGTAAAATTCAGCATAAATCACCTTTCCATGTTCCTCTCTCTGTGGGCAGTGTGTGGAGGTGCGAGGAGCAGGCACTGAAGCCAAAGAAATCAGTTCTCATTATTCACTGGCCTCCCTTGTTGTCTGAGTTTCTGATGAGGAATAGAAAATTTTTGGTCTTACTCAATGCATGATTTTGCTCAGGCTGTGTCGAGAAGTCATCAAAATAACTAGCTGAAAGCAAAAATCTTGGCCAACCCACTTATTGTTTTATTTTCACTAGCAGTTTTCTCGATTAGGTGCCTCAGCTGTCTCCATGAAGGCAAAGATCGATGAGCCACCAACTCCCTTTGTCTCTCCGCAGACACCTTACACTCTACCCCACAGTCACCCACCCCACACTCCCATTCTCATCCCTACTCTACCTCTTTCCATAGGGGAAGTAGTGTTTGACCTTTGCTTCAGTTGGTTCCCCTGCCTATTATTTCAACTGGAACAGGGCAGGAGCAGTCACACCTGGGGACAGGATAAGACCTTTGGGCCACTCCTTCATTTCTCTTGGGCCCATGAATCAATGAATAGGAGAAAGTCATTGAGAAGCATTTGGGCAACCACAGTGGCAACAGCTGTTAGGTGATTCTGCCTGAGGTCTTTGAATATGGCTTAAATTTCCCTCAAAGTAGGCAGTTCTTATTCCATTTGTCTTTTTCTCCTAAGTGGCTGCACCTTTCTCAGGGACCTCCATGTGCCAGCTTTCCATTCTGGATATGTCAATTATTTGCCAGATCTTTCTGACTGATCACCACTACTGTATGGGACCACTCTTTAAGAATCACTAGTCCTTAAAACATTTAAAAATAGTTGACTTTGTTTTCCTATTGAATTGCCTGAATGAAAGTTTTGAGAAAATATTTTGTCATAGTCTTAAACTAGCTTTCAGTCTAAATCTTACCCACTGGTGGCTCAAGTGTTTTTGGATTACTGATCATTGTTATCATTGCTTCTTATCTCACTAATGGTACTAAATTAACCCCATGACTGGTGTTAGAAGCCTCCTAGCAGGTCTCACTGATGCCAATTTCTGCCTCCCCAATTCATTACTCTCTCGCTCTCTGCTTAGATAGTTGCTTTTTGCAGGTTCCTTCCACGGTCAACTGCCCACAACAGGTCTCTATTGCCCTTCATATCAAGTGCAGACTATCGGGCTGGTATTCAAAGAAGCTCATAAGCTGTTTCCATCCTCTCTCCCTTCCCTTCTTTGCCATCACTTCACAACATGTACATTCTATTCTAATCCAAGGAGTCATTTCTTTATCTTGAACTAGTCCCATTTTCAAGTTTTATTTTTCTGCTTCTTCCTCTTCTTGGAAAGTCCTTCTTCCATTCTTTCAACTGGCCCAAGTACTAATAATATTTAAAATGTTACTCAAATCCATCCTTCTTAAAGTCTTGAATGAGTTTTCAGTATCAATCATCTCTGTTGCAGTGATTGTAATTTCATTGTAAAGATGTTTTGTTCATTTAAAGTTAATTCTTATTTGTGGGACAATAAATACTACATAGAATTGTTATTTTTCCTCTTTGAATAATTGTCATCTCTACTATACTCTGAGTGTTCCAAGAGCAGGAAACATGTCTTTTTCATCTTGCATCCCTAGTGTCCAGCCTAGTTCCTGAGACATAACATTTGAATTGAAACTGTTACAGTATGAATTGTATTCTGAAGTTCCTTGAGGACAGGGCTATGTCTCAGTCATTTTATATCCCCCAAAGCCAAAGACAGTACTAGGCCCATGGCAGATATTCAACAATCTTTATTGCGTTGAGCATTCAGAATAGAAAAGTAGGAATTGTCATGCTTGTTAACATTAAAGAAGGACAGAGAATAAATCTAGAAGGTGAATGGTCAGTTCTAGGAATCAGCAAGTATGCCCTGGGTTTTGTCCATAAACTAAGAGGAGAGGCCTGAACAGATAGCAAAGGCCAACATGGCCACCTCCTGGGAGGCACAGAACTGAGCAGAGGAAGGAAGACTTGAAAGTTATTACCCAAATTTGAGAAAATGGGGATAGGGTGAGAATTGAGAAGATTTAACTGATTCTGAGGAATAATGACTTTAAGAACCTTTTCAGTAAACTACAAAATACATGTAGAAAAGTGAATAAATCATAAATGCATAATTCAATAAATTTTCACCATATAAACACACCCATACAATCAGCCAGATAGAGAAAAACATTACCAGCATCCCTAAAGTCCCATTCCAGCATCTCAACACCCCTTAAAGTAACTACTCTTCTGACTTCCAATGTAATAGAACAGTTTTGCCTGTTTTTTGAATTTTATATGAAGGAAGTGATATTACTTGTATTTTTCTATATTTGGTTTCTTTTGCTTGGCATTTTTCGTGGGATTTAGTCCTTTGTAGTTACATGTAGCAATATAATGTGTATTGTTATTGCTGTATAGTATTCCAATATATAACTATATTGCACTTCATCCATTCTGAAGTTTTCAGTGTGGGGCAATTATGAATAATGCTGTCACACATGTTTCTGTACATGTCTCTTGGTAAACAAGCTCATTTCTGTTGGGTATGTGGCTAGAAACTGAATAGCTGAATCACAGGATATGTGTTTGTTCAGTCTTAGTGGATAATGCAGAACAATTTTCTAAAATGGTTTTTCTAATTTATACTCTTTAGAGTAGCATATGACAGTTTCATTTGCTCTGTTTCATTTGCTCTAAATGCTTGCCAACAATTGGTATTGTCTGTCTTTTTCATTTTAGTCATTCTGGTGGGTGTGTAGTTTTAATTTTGCATTTCCCTTTGCCTAGTAAAGTCAAACACTTTTCATGTGTTTATTGGATCACTTTTGCAAAGTGCCTGTTCAAGCTTTTGTCCATTTTTTTTTTCCTCCTGGGTGGTCTTTTTCTTATGGATTTGCAAGAACTCTTTTTAAATTCTGGATTTGAGTCCTTTATTAGTTGTATTACAAATATCTTTCTGGGATTATTTTTGACAACAACTCACTCGTAGTGGCTCCAAAAAATAGAGTGTCAGTAGATGTTTATTGATTGAAAGAGGAAAAGATTCTACATAAAGAGATATTTCAAAGGAAGATGCAAGAAGGTTTAGGACAGTTTGACCATACAGGATGAAGGCAAAGAAAGACTCATGCTAAGATTTTAAGTCAAGAACAAGACTCATTAATTCATTCAACAGATTTGACTTGTGCAAGGTAAAACATTTAGTTAAGTTGCAGAATCTCTATTTCCTGACTTGTGGTTCGCTCATTACTATTTCCATGTCTTTCTCTCAGTTGCTACATATGTTGTTCATGAAGAAGCCCCTTGTGGTTAATAGCTGGTGTTTCCTGAACACTTACTATATTTCATGCCTGCTGAATGGTAGGAGCTTAGTAAATGGAATAGTCAGAGATATTTGCTGAAACAATCATTTGGTCATCTGTGCTTATAATTCATTCAGTTATCCAACTAGAACTTACTGAGGGTCTATGATGTGCCAAGGACTGTTCCAGGTATACAAACTCTTTGCTTTTATGGAGCTGATGTTACAGATGTTACAGTGAATGAATGAATGAGAAAATGAAGGAATAAAGCACATTGCCCCCTTTCTCTAGTGCAGCACCTTGTGTGTAGCTTTTTGTCTCTGCTCCGTTTCCTAGGCAGACCTCACTCAGGTATTTCCTGTCATACTCATGCATTCACAAACTGTGCCTTTTAATGGATGATTCCTCTTGTCTATGACTATATTATGCATTGTAACTCTTTCCTTTTCCAGCCTGTCAAATATTCTAAGCACTATTTCTATTTGGTTCTTATATTTAATTGCTTGCCCCTGCCAACTCATTCAAGCACTTTTACTTTCTCTAAAGGCATGTTAATTAACTAATATGAGTACAGTTTAAATTCTAATTCTCTAATCAGCATTTACGTACTTTTAATCTTTTCTTTTAAAAGCAAGTCCATTTCAGATTAATCCTGAGGTTACTGCAATATAATTAATGCTGACAATTTTTGTATTTTTTTAAAAGTAAGAAATGTGGAGCCAAGATTCCTTATTTGGCAAAATATTCCAACAGCAACAAAACAGATATTTGTTAAACAGGTTGAAATACTATTATCTTCATTTACTTGATTGTAAGAATATGAAAGTAATAACAAGATTGCACCTCTTTTGCAACAGGCTACATTTGAGATCTACCATAATTCGGAGTGACATCTTGTCCAACTAACCCAAATGTGGGATAATTTACCCTATTTATAGTATAAATGCAGCTGCTGAATTAGAACACTGACAAAGAAAAGAAAAAAGAAGCATTCTCTCAGGATTGACATTTGTGATATTTTAAAACCAAATCACCTAGGCTTTGGAACTGTGTTTGGACAGGCAATACCAATTGTTGGCAAGCATTTATAGAAAATGAAACTCTCATATGCTACTCTAAAGAGTATAAATTGGAAAAACCATTTTAGGAAACTGTTCTGCATTATCTACTAAGACTGAATAAATGCATACCCTGTGATTCACATTTTTAAAAGTTTAACAGGGTCGTGAGGAGTAGAAAATGTTTAGTTTACTTGGCCCACAATGTTCCCATCAAAGGCTGAGCGGATCTGGTAAGACAACACCAAGAATCACAGAGTTTTGAATATGAATTTTCAAAAGTTATGTTTTTAAAATATGTAGCCTCTGCAAAATGATTGTGAAAAATGTTAATAACTCTAAAACTGATTAGAGAACTGGGATAAAATATTCACTGATACTAGTAAATTAATTGTGTTTTGAATTTCTGGTGACAGAAGCAAGTGTGGGTTATGACTCTTCACACCTGTTTACTTGTCGAAACAGAAAATGAAAAGAGAGATTGGGATGTACGTGTGGCCGTCAAAAAAATCTATGACAGTCGAGGGCAGATGTTAGGAAATTCTGTTTGCATTAGAGGAGTGAAGAATTTCCATAAATGTTGCTTTCTTCTGTCTTTTAAGTTGATTTCAGTACTTAGCATTAGTAGAGAGAAAAACACGCTCGTTTACATTATGACACCTTGCTGTGGATAGAGTCTTCTCTTTAAGGTGAGATGTAATATTGACTGAGAAGACTCGGTCTCCAGGAAGAAGGGAAAGGTGGCTATGGTTGACAAGTGCCTTTGTGGGCAGATTGTGGCAGGTGAGGTGGGACTGGTAGGAAGTTATTCTGGGCACCACCAGGGTTACCTTAGAGCAGAAGTGGGAAGTAAATGCAGTTTATGTTTGAAAACCCCAGTCTTTAGCTTTTGTTCTTTGCTGTACCTCTAACCTCTTCTCCTCGCTGGCTGTGAATCACTTACTCTTCGTGTTCTCAGGAGATGAGTAATTGAATAGTCCCTTTCTCCAAGCCAACTTGGTACTTATTCACACCAAGGTAAATGTGACTAATAACAGCTTCGCGTCTTACTTCTCCCATAAAGTAACTAGGAATTAAATCTCATACACAAGACCTCAGTGGAAAAAATTTTGAAAGACTATCAAAAGGGTATAAAAGAAGGTCTTTGGCAGAGACATGGTCGATGCTCTTGGATGTAATGAGTTCACATTATAAAGACGTTAATTCTCCTAAAACTGGTCTTTATGTTAAATAAAAACCTAGTAAAAATTTCTGCCGTATTTTTCCAGAAACTTGACAAATTTATCATAAGCTTTATATAAAATATATATGAAAAGTTCACGAATAGCTAAGTCAGCCCTGAAAAAGTAGAGCAAAGAAGGTAAAATATCCTGTTTAGTTATAAAGAAACTCTTCATTAATATAATCATGTGAAACTGGCTTAAGAACAAAAAGAAAAATAAATAAACCAATGGAACAAAAAAGAGGACTCAGATATAGTATTTCTATGTATGGGAAATTCACATATGATAAAAGACTCATGGTTTAGTGGACTATCTTGGGAAAACTGGCTCACTATGTGGAGAAGAATAAAATTGAATTTCTTACCTTTCATCATATACAAAAATGAATTAAAGACCTGATTGTGAAAGGTTAAGCCATAGAATAAACAGAAGACAAGATAGAAGAATGTCTTTGTGACCTTGGGAGGCAGAGAGGCTTTCCAAACAAACCTTGAAAAGTACAAATCATATAATTATAAATAATGTCTTAGATGACATCCAAATTAAGTTTTGCTCTTCAACAAAGGCCAAATAAACAAAGTGAATAGATAGATAAAAAATTGGGAGGAGGCCCGGTGTGGTAGCTCATGCTTGTAATCCAGCACTTTGGGAGGCTGAGGTGGATGGATCACTAGCGGTCAGGAATTCGAGACCAGCCTGGCCAGTAAGACGAAACCCCATCTCTACTAAAAAATTAGCTGGGCATGGTGGCTGATGCCTGTAATCCCAGCTACTTGGCAGGCTGAGGCGGGAGAGTCGTTTGAACCCAGGAGGTGGAGGTTGCAGTGAGCCGAGATTGCAGCACTGTACTCCAGCCTGGGTGACAGAGCAAAACTCCGTCCCAAAAAAAAAAAAAAAAAAAAAAAAAGGAGGAGAGTTTGTTTTGGCCACAATCAAAAATATACAGGGAACTCTTACAAATCAACAACAGAAAAAGAGCAAAGTCCACTAGAAAAATGAGTGACTAATGTAAGTAACCGATGTATAAAAGGTGGAAACCCGAGTGGCTACAAGTATATGAAAAAAATGCAAATTAAAACAGTAATGAGATAGATACCATTTTAAACCTCCAAAGCCTGGCCAAGTTAAAGCTGGATAATACCAAGTGTGGAGGGGGATTTAAGGAAGGAGAGGAAGCTTTATTTGCTGGTGTGAGAGTAGATTAACACTGTCTTTCTGGAGAGCAATCTGGCAATATTTAGTAAATGCTAATAAACTTATCCTTATGACCTAGAGGACATACTTCAAAAATTATGTCAAAAATACTCTCAAAAATGCCATAAAAATGACTTGGATGAGGGTGTTTAGAGCGACAATGTCTGTGGTCTGGGCAATTGGAGGCAGTTCAGGTACCCACCATTGGAGAATGAATACGTAAATTGTGGTGGGTACGCACTCTTGAATGTCACGTTGCAAGCAGAGGCTACCAGCAGAAACATGGACAGATGGTAAGACCATCACGCTCAGTAAAAAGATAAGAAAGAGAGCCATTCCTGTAAAATAAAAATACCTACACACACTAAACAATACTTCTTTTTGCACAGGGATGCGTCGATATTCAGAAATACATGTGAAACATTAGAGCCACGACCTATGGCAATGGTAGAGATGGCGGTAAGTGTTCAGTGGGGAGGGAAGGAGAAGATGAGGGCAGGATCACACCCACGCACGTGTGCACGCGCGCGCACACACACACACACACACAGAAACTTGTATGGAACAACGATCATGTGCATTGGACTGAGGAATATGATAAGTACAAATCTTTTTACCTGTGATACCAAAAGTCTTCTTTCTTCTAGGGAGATTTGTGTCTTAAAGAATGCATTTCCAGTCATGGATTTTCAAGCATGAGTCAATGCGTTTGGAAATTATTTTACGTATGTGGTTAACGAATATTTATTTTGCCATTATACGCCAGGCACTATTCTAGGTGCTAGGCACAGTATAGTGAATGAGACAGCCAAAGCCTGCTTCTGGTTGAGGATTCTGATTAGTCCTTCTTGGCATTAGATCAAGTAAATTGTCACATATTCCAAATCAACCATGTGTATGGTCTGTCTGGGACCTGGGAGGTGAGCATTGGGGTTGCTCTTCATCTGCAGTGGCTTTGGGAGAGACTTGAAAATTCACAAGGAAATGACTGCAGAAAAGGCCCATTATAATCTGAAAATATTTAGCATACATATGTCTTTGGTTGTTGTTTTCACAGGAGCACCTTTTTGTTATATCCACAATCTCTTCTTCTTCTTTTTTTTTTTTTTTGAAACAGAATCTTGCTTTGTTACCCAGATTATAGCGCAGTGGGGCGATCTTGTCTCATTGCAACCTCAGTCTCCTGGGTTCAAGCGATTCTCTCACCTCACCCTCCAGAGTAGCTGGAGGAGCACCAACATGCCCGGCTAATTTTTGTATTCTTAGTAGAGACAGGGTTTCGCCATGTTGACCAGACTGGTCTCAAACTCCTGACCTCAGGAGATCTGCCCGCCTCAGCCTCCCAAAGTGCTGGGATTACAGGCATGAGCCCTGCGCCCAACCTCATAATCTCTTCTAACAGCAAATATTTCTGAGACTCCTAGTATGACTGTTCAGAAACCCCCACACAACACCAGAGCAGATTTTCCCTTTAGTGAGTTTTAGTTAAACTCACTGAAACTTAAGATCTAGGCTCCATTAACACTATCTTACTGATGCTTGGTCCATCAGGGACATACAATGACTAAGAGGCACACTGCTGCTCTTAAAGACGGCTTTGCAATTTTCTGGCATTCTCTTTCTGTTTCACAGTGATTTATTTTCCATTCAGGAACAATAAGCTGGTAAGCAGGACTGGGTCAAACACCAACTTTAGAAATATCATAAAGGCAGTCAATATGCTTTTATTGAGTCCTTCCTATGTGTGTAGCACTGTTCTAAGTGTTGGAGTTACAAAGACGAAAGACACAGAGACTCTTCCCTTGAAAGCACGTAATTCGACGATGTCAAAACTTATTTTCCCATGGAAACAAAATTATGTATGCTGGTCAGTTTCCCAGGCAAACCAACAAAAGCCCATTTAATCCATGAATAGCTTAAATCTAGTGCTAATAGAATTATACAGAGTTGTGGGCAAAAGTGGCCATATATACTAGGAAATTGAATAAGGAAGAGTTTCATCATCTTTTCTTGGGCTCATGGTCAACCCCAAGGAAACATTTGGAACACACCTATTTTTTTTTTTCAATTTAACAACAATTATCTCATTTTTATTTGACAAATAAGAATTGTATATACAGTATTTATGTTACACAATATGATGTTTTAAAAATTACTTATTTTTTAAATTAACACATTATAATTGTACATATTTATGGAGTATAATTTGATGTTTTGATGTAAGTGTATGCTGTATAATGATACAATTAGGTCAGTGTATCCATCACCTCATGCATTTATCATTACTTTGTGGTGAGAATCCTCAAAAGCCTCTCTACTAGCTATTTTGTAAAATACAATATTTTCCTGTTAAATGTAGTCATTCTATTGTGTAATAGAACACCGAAATTATTCCTCCTAATTGTGTCTTTGTACCCATTGACCAACCTCTCCCCATCCCGCTTTCCCCACTTACTTCCCCAGTCTATGGTAACCACTGTTATAATCTCTGCTTCTATATCAACTTTTTTTTTTTTTTTAAGATGCCACATATGAGTGAGATCTTGCAGTATTTGTTTTTCTGCATCTGATTTATTTCACTTAACATGATGTCCTTCAGGTTCATCCATGTTATTGCAAATGACAGGATTTCATTTCTTTTATGGCTTAATACTATTCCATTGTGTATATATACCACATTTTCTTTATCCATTCATCCATCTGTGGATACTTAGGTTGATTTCATGTATGTTTTGATATATACATACATTGTGGAATGGCTAAAGTGAGTGAATTAACATATATGCATTACCTCACATACTTGGATTTTTTTTTTTTTTTTTTTGTAATGAGAACATTTACAATCTATGCTCTTTGTGATTTTTAAGCATAACATATATTGTTCCTAACTATTGTTGCCATGATGGACAATAGAGCTCTTCAACTTATTCCTCTTCTTTAACTGAAATGTTGTATCCTTTGGGTAACATCTCCCCAATTCGCTGCCCCTTGCCCATCCAGCCCCTGGCAACCACCATTCTATTCTTTCTTTCTATGAGTTCAAGTGTTTTAGATTCCACATGCAAGTGTGATCATGTGGTGTTATTTACTCTCATTAATCTTCCTTTTCGCTTCTTTCTCCTCTGGCCACCTTCACAAATGCTCAGTGTCCTCATGTGGTTCCGACCCTTCACAGTGGCACCTTGCTTAGGTCTGTGCCATCTCAAAATGTGGTCTAGGTTTTACAATTATTTACGTCCCTTCTCCCAGTTCTTCAACACTCTTGATCTTAACTAGTTGTGAGGAGAAAAATCTGATCATACAAATTTACACTAATTCACATTCCTTCCCTCAGCAATAGGTACTTGGCATTTTGATAGTTGCACTTGCTTCCTTCTCTTGCTCTGCAGGAGAATTTCCAGTCTAGTTTTAGGTGTATTTTTAAATAATTTAAAGGTAATGTGGAACCTCTATATTCCTATATTTCCTTCCTCAGACATCCATGTATGTGTGCGTATATATATATACACACACATAGTGTATATATTTATATACACTATATATACATATATATTGTGTATATATACACTATATACACACATATATGTGTATATACAATATATACATATACATATGCAATATATACATATATACACACATATATAATTGTTATAAGGTTATTTGGAAATATTATGTTGAGACCTGTGTGAAGTTTAGAATTAGGTAAAATTTTAAGATGAACTATATCCATTGTATTCTTTTCTTTTAAAAAAAGTTTACATGTTAAGAAAAATGGTGATCAGATTGTTCAGCATTAGTATTTACAGACTTAAGTGGACATTGATTATAATTCAATTAATACAATTTTAAGATATATTTGCTTCTGCCTTGTTAGGATCTCTCAAAAATAGTCCCAGAAAGGGAAGAAAACAGTAACTAGATTAGCCAAGACTGTTATTTTTGAGACAGAAGTCTGGTTTAGAATTCAGCATGTTTAAAAATGAGAAAAAATTATTTTAATAATGGAATGATCTGTAAGTTGTCATCACCATTTACTTTAAAGCAGAGGATATAGGACACGGGTCCTTTTTTTCTGATCACCTCCAATGAGATAAGAATCTATAAAGCGGGCAGGAAAATGAGTCCGTGACCAAAATGCTTACTCAGCCTCTATAGGAGATAAAAAAATTGTATACTAAATCTGAACTCTACTAAGACAAAACAATTGTTTTCTTTGAAAAATATGTAGGGTTTAGAAAATTTCTGGGATTTGTCTGTAAAATACCCCCTGGTCTCTAATAGTGACGTTTTAGGGAAACGCTTACATCTCAAGGTGGGAAGAATAGAGGTGGTGCTTTGTGGGCTCCTGTGGTGGTTAGGTCGTTCTCAGAAGACAGTACTGGAAATTAGATAATTGCTGATGTCACATTTTGCACAATGAAAAAAAAGTCGGTATCCTGGGGGCTATAAAAGCAGCCGCTTCTACCTTCCCCATCACAAGCAGAATCTTCAGAACAGGTAAGCGTTTCGGCAAACTTGGTACAATTGGTTAGTTTGATGAAATACTTCTTGACTAATTTTGTTCCTTCACGTTGTCTTCGACCAGGTTCTCCTTCCCCAGTCACCAATTGCTCGAGTAAGAGTTGTCTGCAATGGCCGCCCTGCAGAAATCTGTGAGCTCTTTCCTTATGGGGACTCTGGCCACCGGCTGCCTCCTTCTCTTGGCCCTCTCGGTGCAGGGAGGAGCAGCTGTACCCATCAGCTCCCACTGCAGGCTTGACAAGTCCAACTTCCAGCAGCCCTATATCACCAACCGCACCTTCATGCTGGCTAAGGAGGTATGCATCTCAATCCTGCGCTTTCTCATTGGATCTACTTGGAACCCAAATAGTTCTTAAACTTTTCTTCAGAGCACCTCTAAGAGCTTTAGGAACCCATTGTTTATCCCTGCTGGCAGATAAATTTTCTGTTTTTTCAGAGACTCTTTGGGAATCTGGCCTTTTTTTTTTTTTTTTTTAACTTGAACTCCTTCCCTCCATTTTGGCCTTTATGATACATGTGATGAATTCTTTCATTCATGTTTTAGTTAAACTCGGCCATTCAGTAACCCATCTGATGACTTTTTTTTCCTTTTTTTTTTTTTTTTGAGACAGAGTCTCGCTCTGTCGCCCAGGCTGGAGTGCAGTGGCCAGATCTCAGCTCACTGCAAGCTCCGCCTCCCAGGTTTACGCCATTCTCCTGCCTCAGCCTCCCGAGTAGCTGGGACTACAGGCGCCCGCCACTTCGCCCGGCTAGTTTTTTGTATTTTTTTAGTAGAGACGGGGTTTCACCGTGTTAGCCAGGATGGTCTCGATCTCCTGACCTCGTGATCCGCCCGTCTCGGCCTCCCAAAGTGCTGGGATTACAGGCTTGAGCCACCGCGCCCGGCCGACTTTTTTTTCCTTTATGCCTTTGTGCATTGTTCTAAACTTATGCACACATCTGAATTCTGTTTCTAGTCTTTATGGGGTTGCTCTGGGGAGAGGGGATGGGGCACATGTCTACGTACAGATTCTTTTTCTATCTGCTCAATGTCCAGGCATTTAGTCTTTTCTTCTCTTCTAGGCTAGCTTGGCTGACAACAACACAGACGTTCGTCTCATTGGGGAAAAGCTGTTCCGCGGAGTCAGTGTAAGCTACAGTTGTGACGAACAGGGCCGTGTGCCGTCCGTGGGTACTTGGATTGGTGGTAATGATGATTTAGGTCTTATCCCTTATGACGCTTGCTGTTTCCCTTCCACCTGTAGACGAGTGAGCGCTGCTATCTGATGAAGCAGGTGCTGAACTTCACCCTTGAAGAGGTGCTGCTCCCTCAATCCGATAGGTTCCAGCCTTATATGCAGGAGGTGGTGCCCTTCCTGGCCAGGCTCAGCAACAGTCTAAGCACATGTGTAAGTTCAGCTCTCAGCCTATGCCCATCTACCCCTCCTTCCCTCCTTCTTCCACAGAGACCCCCTTACCCCAACTCTCTCTTCTCCCCCCTACCCCTAAGCTAGCAGGAAGAAGTGTCTTGGCAGCAGTATTATCGGGAGTCATTTGGGAGCACAGAGTGTGTTTGTTTTTGCTTTGATTGAGTCACATCTTGAGTTTATAGTGGTGAAGGGGGTCTGGAACTTAAGTGTATAGAAGCTGCATTGGTTTGTCTCTGGAAAAAAGGCAACTCAGGTTGTGTAAAGTGAGAAAGGTGTTGGGAAAAACATCTAGATGTGGAAATGGATCCACTGAGTCTAAGTTGTTGAGGGGAGGGGATGGCATGGAGAGAAAGTAGAAGAGAAAGTGGGAAATGGGAAGGCTTAATGTCAGCGGTGTGTCGGCAGACTGTTGCCCTGTTGATGTCATGGGAAGTGACAAAATCAGAGGTGTGTGAACTTGATGCCGCTGAACATATGAAACTATGAAAAAAAGTTTGAGTGGAGTGGGCCCAGTAAAAGGCCCTAGGACTTACTGAAGAGGGCTTAATTTTCACATGAGATGTTTTATGTACATTTCTTGTTCTGAGCATGCTATTTTGTGGAGGTATTATTGAGGTTTTATTCCTTACAGAATTTGCATAAACCACTCCACTGTTTCCACAAACGCAAACCTCAGTAGGATTTCCCAAAGATGAAGAGAGGTCTCTTGTAAGGGAAGTGACTGGATTCTGGTGTCCAAGGGAATTCAAGAGCTCAGGAAATCTAGGTCACCGTTGAAATCTAGGTCATTGTGGGTGAAATTACTAAGAGTTTTAATTCCAGGTGAATTGTACCGTACCTCCACGGGTGTGGAGGTTCATGAAGTTTCAGCACAACATTAAGATAGTTATTCTTGTTTTTGTTTTATAGCACATTGAAGATGATGACCTGCATATCCAGAGGAATGTGCAAAACCTGAAGGACACAGTGAAAAAGGTAGGACTGATAACTATCAATGCTAAGTCATGCAATAGGAGAGACAAATGCTGTTTTTCTTTCCTTTCTTTCTTCCCACTACTTTGTGATTTTTCACTTGATTCTCCTACCACCAGGGTGATTACTTTGGTGTCTGTGTATGTAGAGATATCTATATATCTAGAAGTCAGTTTCCAAATTTCGCAAATTGTAGAATTCTAGAATTGGCTGGAATCTTAGGTTGTCCAGCCACATTACCTCACGTTCTGGGGGGCAAGTGGCAGAGACAGGGCTGAACACAGGTCTCCTGAATCCCAAGCTAATACTTTTCCCGGCAGTGATACAGATTAGTTTCATTAATTCTTAGGGAAATTTCAGATTCCTATTGACTCATGTAATCTGAAGAAGCACTTGTTTAAAAACAGAAAAATGCCTATGGGCAAATTTATTTGAAGTCATTTTTGAAGGCATTCATGCATTGCTTTGAAACTTGGAGGAATAAATTCTGAACAACAATAAAAGAGCTGGACTTGCATATAGGGCTAATTTCTGGAGTAATCGATGCTTATTTTTAATTATCATAATATCTAACAGCTATTGATTTTAGTTTAAAATCAAGAGCAGATAACACCTGATCTCTTTTATACAGGTTCAAATAGATTAAAAATGTTAGTAAGAGATTTATTATAGTTAAATGGAAGTCTGAATTGGTAAGCCTTTTTTTCTTCCTCTCTCCCTTCAAGATCTTCCATTTTAGTTTCTTCCTTCATTCCCTCAATAAACCCCTAGTGAGCATTTATCCACGGTGGGCTGGTGTACATTTCTATAGTGAATGATACCATCATGTGGCCTATTTGGTGAAAAGAACAACAATGGAAGGCTTAGACTAACAATAGTGACTCACCCCAAAACCAGAGGAATGATTAGGAGCAGTGAAAGTGATGCTCTTACAAGCAGGTACAAGTAAATACTCAGAAACATGAAGGCTCAGTTGATGGAATTTTCAGTAATAAGCTTAACCTTAATTCCTCCTTTTTTCCTCTTGACTTTTTAAAAAAGCATTTCTTCCTGAGCATCATTTAATGAATGTGACTGTTTCTTCCTTTGATAATTGAAGGCTTTGTAGTTTTATATTGTGAAGCTCAGTTCTCTAGTTATGGAACTATTATCTAGACATGGAGGGCTGAATGTTAGCATGTCACAGACAAGACGTGCTTTACACATCTTGCTTAAAAAATTCCTGATTTCAGCTTGCTTGTTGTCTTTAGAAAAGTGAAGTGTGAGAGGGGAAAATCTAATGGTGATCTGGGTGATTTTCAAGGCCTTTAATCCATTTTGAAAGAATCAATTTCCTATTTGCAATGGTTTGCCACATGGAAGAATGATTATGCTTGTTTGCTGGTACCTTCAGAAAGCACAGGTGGGAGAGGAATGCTGTTCAGAGAAAGATCAACAGGAGGAGAAACTGCCAGGGCTGTCTGAAATAGGGTGGTCTCGGGAGGCCTTAATTTCCTCTCGCTGGGGGTAAAAGCAGAGCACAGGCTGGTAGTAAAATGCATGACAGACAGTAGGGGAAGATAAACTTTAAAATTTTTTATAGTCTTGGAGTCTTTGAGATAGAAAAGAATATCTTTTTGGCTTTATGTCAAAAGAAGTATGGAAAGGTGAAAGGGCGGAAGAAAGCAGGAAAAGAAAGATCAATGTACTGTATAGAGGATAATGGTGACAAGGTTTTTCTTGAAATAATGCAAATATGATAGATTACAGGAATTTCAATAGGGAATGCTTTTCACTTGAATTTGGGTTTCCTCTTCCATTAAGTTTGGGAGCCTCATCTGCATTTGACTTGGAGGGAGAAAGAATGAATGTTAGGACCTGTACCTGGTTTTCTATTAACTAAAGCAAGTGGAAAAGACTTACTTGACATTTTTCCCACGAAAGTGAGAACTTTTCTTTTACTCTTTGTCAAAAAGGTGGAAACAGAAAAAGCCTCAATGTATTGGTAAATATATGGTTTGAAGTCTTCTGAGCTGAGATGTTTTAAATCAGGAGTGTCTAATCATTTGGCTTCCCTGGGCCATCTTGAAAGAATTGTCTTGGACACACATAAAATCCACTAACACTAACAATAGCTGATGAGCTAAAAAAAAAAAAGTCCATGCATAAATCTCATAATGTTTTTAGAAAGTTTATGAATTTTTGTTACGGTGCGTTCAAAGCTGTCCTGGGCCACGTGCAGCCCGTGGGTTGCGGGTTGGACAAGCTCTTTATAAGCCATCTGTCATAGATAGTTTTGGAGTTGCAAAACAGGCCAAGGCATAATGGGTGGCACTCAGGATCCCCCAGATCCCAGCCTCACTTCAGTCTGCTTGCTCTGGTTAAGAAGGGGTGGTCAACCCACTGCCCAGCTTTTAAACAGCTTCATTAGTGTGAGGTGCACCTGAAATTGATGCCTGCTGGTGGCCTCTCAGTCCAGAGAGCTGTCTTTTTAAGCTCTTTGGCAAATCATACAATACTCTTGCTAAAGGGGTATTACAATGAATGTTTTACAAATGCTTAAAACTCGGTTTCTGTCTCCATCAACCTAATCTTGCAATTTCTAATTTGTTCACTTTAGAAAATATGGCATAAATGCTCAAATACTTTTGCATTCTTATTTTCACAGCTTGGAGAGAGTGGAGAGATCAAAGCAATTGGAGAACTGGATTTGCTGTTTATGTCTCTGAGAAATGCCTGCATTTGACCAGAGCAAAGCTGAGAAATGAATAACTAACCCTTTTTCCCTGCTAGAAATAACAGTTAGATCTCCCAAAGCGATTTTTTTTAACCAAAAGGAAGATGGGAAGCCAAACTCTATCATGAAGGGTGGATTCCAAATGAACCCCTACTTTAGTTACAAAGGAAACCAATGCCACTTTTGTTTATAAGATCAGAAGGTAGACTTTCTAAGCATAGACATTTATTGATAACATTTTATTGTAACTGGTGTTCTATACACAGAAAATAATTTATTTTTTAAACAATTCTCTTTTTCCAAAAAGAATATTGCTTCCCATTCCTTTAGGGGAAAAAACCCCTAAATAACTTCATGTTTCCATAATTAGTACTTTATATTTATAAATGTATTTATTATTATTATTATAAGAATGCATCTTATTTATATCATTTTATTAATATGAATTTATTTATAGAAACATTATTTGATATTGCTACTTGAGTATAAGGCAAATATTGATATTTATGACAATAATTATAGAGCTATAACATGTTTATTTGACCTCAATAAACACTTGGATATCCTAAGTCTTGTGGCTTTGTGATTTTTCTCCTTTAATATCATCATCATCATCATCATCATCATCATTGTCATGTTACCATTCCCATAACATTATTCTTGACTCTAAGAAAATGAGGTAACTATTAGTATTATTCCAATTTTACAAATGAGAAAGCTGCATTAGAGACACGTTAAGAAACATTTTATAACTATAAGTAGTTGACCCTTATTAAGCCAGGTCTGTCTGATTTCAAGGCTCTCTGCTATAGTGCCTATACTGGTTTATTAGGTTGACTCAGCATGTACCTTTGAAAAGAAAAAAGGTAAGAAATTGAAAAGAACTTATCATAAGTCATTTATGGATAAAAGAAAGGAGTGATGATGCTGGAGAGAAATACATGTCAACTCTATTGCTATAGATAAACTGTTTTAGTTCTAGTTCAGGCCTACTGAAAGGTGCACTCTCCAATCTCCCTGAAAGTAAGACACTAAAGAAACAGGAAAGTTGTGTTTTGGGGAGTCTTTCCTACCAGTAAATTTAGCACTGATAGGGAAGTCTCATAGGTGGAAGATGGGCAAGATACTCTGAAACACACAGAGAGAGGGAAAGGGTTTCATTTTCAAAATTTGTATAATGCTACAGAGAAGAGAGAGAAGAGGTAGAGATAAAGGTTGGATTTGTTCTACCAAGAAGAATGGACAAAGGATGCCAGCAATGAGGAGCCGTTCCTGGGGGAAGGGCTTTGAAAGATTGCGTAGGTCTTTTCATACAAGGTCAAAGTCAATGATAGGAAGTGAGTCGTCAGCTGCTAAGGTATTTTCTTCTCCAAGCAATCAGGAACCAACTTTGCAGGTCACTTGCCAGTTGTTGGCCAAGTTCCTGCAGGATTAGGTCCAGCCTGGTGGTAAGAGGGGAGCACATAGAATAAATTCCCAGCAAGCCTTTGTCTATTCCTGGCAGTCAGCCCCTCTTTTGCTAACTTGCCCGTTGCACTCTTGCAACATATTTTCATACTTTCTCTAGTAAATCTGCCTTTCTTTACCCACAACGGTCTTAGTAAACTCTTTTACCACCTGTGCCACCAGCCTCAGATAGTTGTCGCTCACCTACAACATTTTGGTGGCCCGTATGGGGTGCTCTCTCTCTTTATGGGAACTCTCTCCACACGGGGGCTCTCTCTCCTCATAGGGAACCCTCTCGCCTCTCTCTCTTTCCCAACTTGGAACCCTCAGTGGATAGCATTTAAGCACGGAGACAATTGTAGGTCTCTGGCCAGAGCTATACTCTGGTGGGCTGAAAGGTGTCCCCGTGGAAGCATCTAACTGCCATGTCCGTTCAGGTGAGGCACCTAAGTTTGTTTTCTCTTTTCAGTCTTTCAGCAGCCAGCTTCTAGTACCTCTCTGGCAATTGATGGTAACTGACCAGGGCTGTTCTCTGGTGTTGCCTAAAGGTCAGAGGATGAACAGGGTTAGCTGCCTCTCCCATTAGGGAGGAAGGCTTTTTCCTCTCTTCTCTGGTCAGAAGTCCCTAATCCCTAAGTGTGGCATGACTCGTAGTGGAGGCTCATTCAGAGCGAATTCACACATGTTTTGGGTGACTCAGACCCTCTCTTTCTGATTCTGAATTCCCCCATGGAGTCAGCCAGCCATTCTGTTCTGATGTTGCTGAATCAGGTGAACTCAGACAGCCTCAGAACAGTGAGTCTTCCCTTCCCTGGGCTGACGCCAGGTCAAGTTCTTCCTTTACCTTTTTCCTGGTGTCTGGACTAATCATCCAGCTAAGGCCCCCGAGTGGCTGAGAGGTCTTTACTAATAGGTGGGATGCCCCTTTACAAAGTGCACCCAAGTCCCTTGGTGGATGCAGGTGGACCCTGTTCATCTTGGTGGGATGCCACAAGAGAAAATGCAGTTCGGTGTGAGGTTCCGTGATGCAGTGGTGAGTACATGAGACTCTAAAAATGCAGTTCATGAGGCCCTGAGTGGTGTGTTTTCCCGTCCCACTAACCCCATCTATTCTTTCACTCATGTCTAGGCTGCATTCTAAAGCATTAAAACAAACTTAACCCTCAGACTCTCAAAAAGAAGCGTCTAATTTTCTTGTGTAATACAGCGTGGCTCCTATGCAGGAAATCCTCCAATTAGCCTCCTTAGTCTTTATAATCAAAAGCAGAATAAAGAAAACAAAGCTAAGTATAAAGAAAAAGACAGAGACAAGAGGTAGGCTTAACTGTTGGCTGCTTTATAAGCCCCCAGCCCCCTCCGAGTTGCCCTAAGCACTCTCCTCCAGATAACCACCACTGGGGCAGAAGAGCAGGCCAGAAGAAAGGCGAACTGCTCCAATGAAATAAAAGGAAAAAAGCCCCACACGGCTTGCCCCCTCTGCCACAAGCTCCACCACTGGAAACGGGATTGCCCTGAAAGCCGAAGGCCCCTGGAACAAAATCCCAACTTCTAATGGCCTTAAGCTGAAGGGGCTCCCTGCTCTGGCTGGAACAGGTCACCTTAACTGGTGACTGGTGGAAGTGGGAGAAGTTCATCTCATACCGTGTAGGTCTGGGGTGCTAGGGCTTTCCGCGATGGAAGACAAGTGAAAGTGGTAGAGGTACTGGCCCTGCACCACAGGCTCACAAGCCCGCTTGTAAAGCTTAACCTTTTCCTCTGCGTTCTTTGCTTTTCTTTTTCTCTTTTTCTGTTCATTCCAGGGGTCTAGCCTTAAAAGGAAAAGATAGTTTCTAACGTCCTAACCCCTGATTTTGTCATTCTCTTTAAATCTCCAGCTGGTTACATATTATGGCCCGTTTCTGTGCACATTTTAAACTAATGGGCAAATTACAACAAGAAAGCTTCAGAGCTCAAATGGTCAATCTGCACTATAGAATTCAGTAGAGTCTTCTGAAGCTCTCTGTCTTCCCCTCTTTTTTCTGCCTGCTTTAAATCTGCTGTTACTAAGCTGCTAGTGCTGAGATAAGACTCATTATTTGTGGTCTAACTAGAATATAAACATTGAAAACTCATTTAAAGAAAAAAGGTAAAAGAGGTTTTGTTAAACCAAGCAGCCTAGAATTTTTAACCTCCCTAAAAGTTAATGAAAATAAATCCAACACCTCTTTTAAATGTTATTTTTAAAGCAGCTCTTTTTATTCAATTTTACTGCAAGCTCTCAGTGATTATCCATCTGCCTCCCTTGAGCAGCTTCATGCTCTTAATATTAATGCTTTTATAAGGGAAATAGTACAAAATTGCTGTTTTCAGGGAGACCTCCAAAACTACTACCCAGATGAAATTTCTTTCTTCTTTTTTTCTTTTTTGAGATGGAGTCTTGCTCTGTCACCTAGCCTGGAGCACAGTGGTGCAATCTCGGCTCACTGCAACCTCTGCCTCCCGGGTTCAAGCGATTCTCCCAGCTCAGCCTCCTAAGTAGCTGGGACTACAGTCACTTGCCACCATGCCCAGCTAATTTTTGTATTTTTAATGGAAATGGGGTTTCACCACGTTGGCCAGGCTGGTCTTGAACTACTGACCTCAAGTGATCGGCCTGCCTCAACCTCCCAAAGTGCTGGGATTACAGGTGTCGGGCCCGAAATTTCTTTATACTTGTCCTAGTAATGTTATTTACCCCTGAACCACAACATTGATGTGCTAAAATACTAGGTATCCATTTAACTGTTTTTCTTATACTCTTTGCAGCCCTTCTTCTTTTCTAAGTTTACCATATATTGTCATTTTCCTTAAATATGGCTCTGTTTTTTTTTTTTTATCATGACTAACTATTGCCTCAATGGCTGCAACCAGGCACCCACTCTACCCAGTAATATCTCAGGTTACTAACATAAAACACTGTAATAACTGCTAGATATGCTCACATAGGCAGGCACTTGAGAATAACATTGCATTCCTAGCCGTCCCACTATCTATAGAAGAAATAGCTAACACACAAGCCCAATACTCAATACTCTGGATTTGACTACACTATGTACACGCACACCAAAAACGCAGGTTTAGGAGGGGGACCTAGGCCAATTGATCTCCCTCATGGCAATTATCCACTGTGACCAAGTGAATAGGGAAGGCACCAGAAATGGCCTGTAAAGTGAGCCTTTGCATCAGAAACTCGTAAGGGCCTGGTCCTTTCCTAGGGGCTTTAACACAAGCCCATTGTAATTACACCCTCAACTATAAAGAGTCACACCAGGAATGGGAGCTGTATGATGACTGACGAGTTCACCGTGGACCTCCACAGGTTTTTTCTGTGGTGGAAAAACAACCAAGTTAATGCCAGCAAAATTTAAAACGATTCCTTTATGCCTATAAATAGCTTAGCGACTGGGATGGAATATAGACGAACAGGGGTTGAAACTGGACAACTTCTTAACCTCACTAGTACGGCTTTTTCTAGATTTTCCCTTAACCAATTAATACTTAGAAATCTTATCTGTCAGGCCCCATATTTACACAACAAACAAGTCAAACTTTTACTTCCTTATGTGTGGATAACTACTTTTTCAGTCACTGCCCGTTCACATTTAATCCCCGGGGACCATGAAATCCTCCTATTTATGCAACTTATACCGGAATCCAAACTAATCATACCTATGTCTGGTTGCAAAGTCCCTTCTTGGGAGTTTCATTAGAAGGAATTGGGTTCTTCTTGTTATGTGTATCCAACATGTTTCTAGCCTTGCCTATTAAGTGGATGGGCACCTGCAGTACAGCTGCAGCCATACCTGCAGTGCATATATATAACTCCTTGAACTTCATAACCTCTGGCCAAGTTTCAAATTTGGTGTTCTCCCTAAGTGGAGCCCTCTAAAGGTCATCAAAGAAAGAAAACAAAAGTGGAACTTAACCTCCCACCATTTGGCATCCTTGCCACTGATAACCCCATTATGGAGAGAAATGGTCTAGAATATTCTATAGCCAGTGGACTCTTGGTTTGCAGGTATACCCATGCTGGAGCACAGCATTTGTAATCTCACTGATATGATTTGGCTATGTCCCCACCAAAATCTCATCTTGAATTCCCACATGTTGTGGGAGGGACCCAGTGGGAGGTAATTGAATCTTGGGGGCTGTTCTCATGATAGTAGAATAAGTCTCACGAGATCTGATGGTTTTAAAAAGGGGAGTTTCCCTGCACAAGCTCTCTTCTCTTGTCTGCTGCCATGTGAGGCATGGCTTTCACCTTCTGACATGATTATGAGGCCTCCCCAGCCACATGGAACTGTGAGTCCAATAAACCTCTTTCTTTTGTTAATTGCCCAGTCTCAGGTATGTCTTTATCAGAAGCAGGAAAACAGACCAATACACTCACCATCTTAGTCCAGCAATCTTGGAAAACTAAAGTCACAGCCACTGAGGCCCAGCAACAGGTCCTAATTTCATTGTCAGGGGTTATCCTGCAGAATCAATATGCTTTAGATGTGCTTACCACCAAGCCAGGAGGCACTTGCACACTGTGAAATGAAACCTGTTGCTTTTACATCAATACTTCAGGTCAAGTAGAAGAAAGTTGAAAAAAGATAAAAGAGAATATCAAAGTATCAGAGGGCCTTCAAAAAAGAGTTCCTTCATATATATATTTATATATATATATATTTGGCACAACTATTTCAAACCTTCTCCAACTGGGTTTGGCCATGGATTGCCCAACTTCTCCCCTCTGTAATAATGTTCATATTAGTTTGTTTACTTGCACCACGTATTTTTAATGCAATATCTCATGTTGTGTCTTCTAGAATACAACAATCTCAAACCAAAATGTTGTTGCAGAGAGGGATGTCAGCTCCTAAAAGAATTCCACGACTCTCCTTTGGATGCAGCAGAACAAAATTTTAGGCTGCAAATGCGGTTTCCCCATAGTCTCACAGCAACCCTACCTAATTTAAGTTTCAACTCAGGGATTTAGACCCATAGAACCTCCTAACTGACCAACAATCCTAGGTAAGGCCAACTCTCCACTTCTAGTCAGCAGGAAGCAGTTGGAAGATGAGACCTTCACCTACATGCCAAAGATCTGTCATTCTTGCTCTGTTAGGGAGGGAATGTGGAGTCCTAATTAGGGAAAAGGAGTTAGGCTGGTGGGACTGACAGAAAGCAAAAAGAGAAAGTAGATAAGCTGTAAAGTCTGCTTTTCTTCGTGGTCCAGGACATACAGCCCTCCTGTGCCCAGTTTATCACCAGACACCAGCGAGTTAGCTCCCTGCAGCCTTGGCGTTATCAGCACTGCACGCAGCACTCTTCAGCCCACGTACCAGTCTACAAAATCCCCAGCAAGCCTTTGTTTTCCGGCAGTTAGCCCCTCTTTTACTAACTTGCCCATTGTACTCTTGCAACATATTATCATACTGTCTCTAATAAATCTGCCTTTCTTTACCTACAGCTGTCGTGGTAAGTTATTTTACCACCTGCACCACAGGCCTTAGATAGTCGCTGCTCACCCACAGCAGGTTCCAAATGCTGAGAGGCACCGATGTTCCCTTTCAGGGATGATAGAATTATAATTTTTTTTTTTCTGTGATTAGCTGAGGTTAAGGAGTCTTTCTTTTTCCAAATGAGTCTCTGTGTAATAACTAGAGCAAAAGTTGATAGTGGTCTTGTTTTTGGCCAGTCTTCTGGAAACTGAACCATAAGTGGAAGAATATTTACCCCTAAAATTGGAAGGTAAGAAACTGAGAGACTTTATATTCAGATATATTTCTGAAGTAGCTAGAGTCAACCTTGTTTTTTCCTTCCCTAACCCTGCACATTGAATGTGTCAGAAGTCCTGTTTGCTCTAACTACAAAATAACGGCTGAATCTGTTCACTTCTCATTCTAGCTAAAGCCCATCAACACCACTATCATCTCTCCTCTAAATTACCGTAGTATTGCAGTTTCTAAAGTTCTTCCTACTGTCTGTTTTTAACTCAGGAGCCAAAGTAAACTTACAAATTAAAAACAATAGATTGGGCACATCCTGGCTTCCTCTAAGGGCTTCCCTTCACAGTGAGAATGAAACTGAAAGTTCATATCATCACCCCACTTCTGCAATCTCATCTGCTATCACCCTTCCCCTGAGCAATCTGCTGCAGTCACAAGGCCTACTGGCTGGTCCTCACACGCACCAGTCTAGCTCCTGACTAGGAGTCTTTGCACTGGCTGTTTTCCTAAGCCCAGAACAATCTTCTCAGTAATATTTCATGATCATTCCCTCCCTTCATTCAGGTACTCCTCAAATGTTGCTGCTTCAGAAAGATCTACACTGGCCACCCTATCAAACACAGCCTCTTCACCACCCTCCACACCCTCCCCTCGCCTCCCATTACCCCACTTCATTTTTCTTTGTTGTACTTAGCACACATGAAATTAGTTATTTACTTACTTTGGCCATTGATTTAATTTTCAGTATGTACTTACTGGGTGTTAACTTGATGCCATGGGATGTGGTAGTAAACATCGTACACACAGAGCCCCTGTCCTCATGGAACTTGCATTCTAATATAAATGTAACAGAGGACATATAATATAATAACAAGCATGGATATCTGCTATGAAGAAAAACAAAGTAGGGCGTGGGGGTAGAACTTAACAGGGATTAATTTAGATAAGGAAATCAGGGAAGGTCTCTTGGAGGGCAGATATTTAAATGAGGTGGGAACATAGGTCATGTGCAATATCTGGGGATATCACCTTGAGATGAGGCAAGTTTGGCATATTCAAGAAGTAGCAAGAAGGTTGGGACTGGAGTAGCCTGGGTGAAGGGCAAAGCTGAAGATGAGCCCAAGATTTGACTAAGACCAGGTACGTGCATCTCTGCAAGCTAGAGCAGGACTTTGGATTTTGTTCTAAGGCTGAGGAAAAGCTACCAGATGGTTTCAAGCATGGGGAAGGCTTGGTATGACTCATGTTTTGTAAAGATCACTCTGGTTGATAATGCAGAGTAAATCTAGGAGAAGTAAGGAAGCAAGGCCAGGATGAGAGCCTAGGAAAGAAGCAATGATTGCATTGGAGTGGAAGGGAGCAGAGCCAGAGAAATCTGACGTGTTACTCTTACTGTGACACTCAGCATGGGTTGCCTGGGAAATGGGAGTTATGTATGTATGGATCACATTCACTAACAGGAAAAGTAATTCTTTAGTGTTTCTTCTGGTTCTTCATTTATACTATATTAGTCACTAGCAGAAAGTGCTCCATGTAGGAATTGAAGGAAAGACAGATGATTTTGTTCTGAAAGGAAGTTTTTAAGATTTGAGTGAAGACCCTTAGATGAGGAGAATGAAGTAATACCAAGGGTTGGAGGCTGAAGTCCTCTTGTCTCGGAGGCAAACACAGCCTCAGTGAATTTATCTTCTGCCTGAACCAAGGAGATTCACTGGATTTTCTTGTAATAGTCCCTTGTTCAGGAGAACTTTCACTGGAAAATTGCATCAACTCAGAAGAGACAGAATCGTTAAGCATTGCGTTTCTACAGGAATGAGGGTTTAAGTCACTTTACCAGACAAAGGACTCCATTCAACTGAGGTACAGGCAGAGGATAAGGGAAAAATAAAGCGGTGGTGGCAGAAAAAATCCACACTTGTTAAACTGGGTCTTGCGAATTGCTACAAAAGCAGGAACTGTAGCAGACAGGATTTCTGTTCATTGTTTGTCTTCTCCTCTCCTTTCTTCCCTTTTATTTGAAGAGTACTTGTGGTGGCTAATATTTTTGTTTTCAGGTGGGAACATGACCACAATGACATCATCCTTTAATGATATGGTAGCTGATGAGATTCTATATGTTTCCTATGGTGCCAATACACATTTTTCACCTAGATAAAGATATGAGTGGATGCTGAAGACACAAGAGATGCAAAGTATCCATCTGGCCCTCCAGATCCTTATTCTGTACTTTTCCACTCTACTGGGTGCCCAAAGAGGCTGACATATATGGATTGGTTCATATACTGCATGCTCTTGGGCTTTTGATTGCATTTGGCTAATGGAAGAACAGGAGATTGAAGGGTGGGCTGGGAGGTGGGGGGGATAAGGTCAGAGTATCTGTGACCCTGGAGCTCTCCTGCCAGGTTGCCATGCTGGTTGGCTATGTATTTCTACCAAAAGCCTCAGCTCTTGTAGACAGCCCTTCTCCATATAGATATCTTTCTTAGTTCTGAAAACCGCTCTCAACGCTGACCTCAATGGCTAGCTAGCTATTGTTCATCTCAGGGAATTGCACTATTTCTTGTTGGTTTCCTTGAGCTCTTTCCACACCTGTTATGGTTTGAATGTTTGTGTTTCCTCCAAGATTCATGTGAAACTTTATCTCCAATGCAATAGTATTAAAATGTGGGGCCTTTAGGAGGTGATTAAGTCACGAGGGGTTCTCCCTCATGAGTGGGATTCAGCCCCTTTTAAAAGAAGTTCCACACAGGGTTAGGCCCTCTTTTGTCCACTCTACCTTCACCCTGTGAGGACACAGTATTCGTCTCCTCTGGAGAATGAACAACAAGGCACCATCTTGGAAGCAGAGAGAGCCAGCCCTCATCAGACACCAAATCTGCTGGCACCCTGATCTTGGACTTCCCAGCCTCCAGAACTGTGAGAAATAAATGTCTGTTCTTTATAAATTATCTAGTCTGTGGTATTTTGTTATAGCAGCACAAACACGCTAACACAATGCCTTAAAAAAATCAATCTATTATTAAACTCTTATCCATTCCCCAGTTTGAACGTAGCATACATTTTCTACTGGGACTCTGCCCTATTTACTCTTCTTCCCCCTTCCATTTCCCGCCCCGCCCCAACTTCCACCCAGCAGCAGGATGGAGTCTGGGAATTTAGGTGAAATCATTTATGGGCAATAAATAAAACCAATTTTGGGTATGTCTGAGTCGTGTGTAAATTTTTGATCCCGTAACAAAACAAACTTGGAAACAATAGTATTTTGATTTCTAAAATTTAAATACTGTCTAATGTTTCATTTTCCTGTTTCTCCTACAGTTTTCTCCACAAAGAAGTAGAGGTGCTGAAGCCAATTTGCACTATCGCCTACAGGAGCCTGGAATTCCCTTCTCCCCCTCAGTCCCAGGAGTGCCCTTGCTCCTTTCTGTGTTGGCTCTTCCCTCTCTGCAGCATCCAGGGGCATTCACAGGAATCTTTGTTTAATTTGGGCTACTATGCAAACTACAGGATGAGAGATTCTTTCACTGGGATAATTCTGACTCCCCTTAACCTTGCATTTTGGCTGATTCTCTTGTGTGTGGCCCATCTTCCTCCTCTTTTCTTGTTGCAGCTACTAAAAATATTCAGGGTGACCTGATGTGTTTCTATTAGTCACAGTTCCTTCACTGTTTTGATGGGACTTAACCATCTGGGTTCATTCTCTGATCTTGAATCTTATGTTAGCCATGTGTGTGCAGCTTAATCTCTACAGCACCTAGAAATTGACCAGCTGAGTCCTTACCAGTAGGCACTGTTTCTTTTGGAAATTCACATGCTGTGAGGTGCTTTTGTGAGCTGTTCTTCCATCTGTGACATTTTCATCTTGCCGTTGCTGCAGATGCTATTTTTAAGCACAGTAACTGCCCAGGAATTTTAGAACTCTTACATTGCTGCTTGTCTCAATGAAATCCTTAGAAATTTCAATTCAATTTAGTTGCTAAATGATTTTTAAGATCACAGGGTATACAAGATCCTGCGGGATGCGCTTTGAAAACACAAGGTCAGATTTATTTGGATGCTGCCTTGAAGGAGTGTGCAGTTGTCTTGCGAGGAAGACAAGCATGCAACAGCCTAGGGCACAAGTGAGCTGACATGTGCTACAGGTGAGGCACCAACAAGATGACAAGCATCACCGGGAAGGCACCAAAGGTTGCATTTAAGCTGATCTTTTGGAGGACAAGAAGGATTTAAATGGGTTCAAATGACAACTCTTTGAAATTTCCCTTTTTTCTTCCCCTTTGCAATCCAGCCATAGTTAATTGCTCCATCTTCAGGGCTCTCAAGGTATAATTTACATCTCTCTTAGCATTTATCACACTGTGGTTTAATCCCTTGTCATGCGTCTATCTTGAGAATTCTCAAGGACAGAGACTGTTGCCTACATTTAAACCCCCACAACCTGAAAATGCCTGGCACTTTATAGGTGCCTAGTAAATGCCTGAGATGGAAGCACAAATGATTGAATGCCTTTCTGGACTCCAGGACCCAGATGAGCAAAGGGTTGGGGATGTGAAAGTGGACAGAGTGCTCAGGTGAGGGCCACAGGTCTGTGTGGCTGGAGCACAGCTTTTGTGTGGGCAATGCAGTGGGAAATGGCCAGCAGCTGGTAACATGAATTCTCTTCAGTTTTCTATTTCTAGTCCCCGGAAACTCAGTTCTTCATGGGACTTATGCAAAGGGAGCTCGGTGGGCTAACATGATTTGGAATCATACTGGGCCTCAGCCCCTAACCTGCAACCTGCTACAGGCTGATAAAACAATTGCATCAACGCTGTGTACTTTCACTTTCTCTTTGGTGAGTTTAGGCAGCTGATACTCCTGAAAACTTCCCACCACCAGGTGCTCACAAGAACGATAGGAAAGCTGGTGCCACTGATAGTATGGAGTGAAATCCATTGAAAAAACTAAATACACAGCAATTAAGTTGTTTCTGACACAGCCAGACAAGAGGTGTTCCCTCAAAGGGAACACTCAAACTGTAGGAGACCCGACCACAGCCTACTTGGATTGCTTTTGTTGATAATTGCTGCTGTGTGAAGGTTGCTAGGAATCCTGTGGTTTAAAGCCATAGTAGAATCATCTTGAGCTTTCTTCCCATGGTTTTGCCAAACTCTCCAGGCTCTCATCTTCAGAAGGTTGTTCCAGTGGGGTTTGTCTACAGAGTGCATGTGATCTGCTCTTCACCGCCCCAGAACCTTTGAATGGAAAATTCCTTGTCCTTAAAATGAGAAGTACACCAATCCTCATGGAGAAATTAAATCACTTCCATCTTGGCTGGAAGAATAATTGTTTAAATGGAATTTTAATGATGTTCAGATATGAAAAATAAGGTGCACCGCCACCAAGTTCCTCTCCCTTGCCCCAGGTGGAGAGCCCAGGGAGATGCCGATTCGCCCTCCCTCCAAATGGACCTGCCCTATAGGCAGAAATCCCCTCATAATCTGCTTGGTCAGATATGTCTCATATGTTCATGACAATCACTGACTTAGATAAAGAATGGACAAAATTTTTTTTTGTAAAGGGAAAAATAGTAAATATTTTAGGCTTTGTGGGCCACATATGGTCTCTGTTGTATATTTCTTCTTCTTCCCCTCCTTGTCTTTCTCTTCTTCCTCCTTCTCCTCCTCTTATTTTCCCCTACCCCTTCTTCTCTTCCTACTCCTTCTCCTCCTGCCTTATCTTCCTTCCTCCTTCTCCTTCTTCTCAGCCCCTTAAAAGTGTAAATACCCTTCTTAGCTCATGAGTCTTACAAAAACCAGCTTCGGGCCAGATTTGGGTCATCGTTTGCTGACTTCGGGCTTAGATCACCCACAGTTCATCTCCTGGCACTAGACACACTGACACCCAAACAAAATTCCGTGACCAAGATTAAAAGACATTGGTTTTGTGGGCAACTATTAAGATCTGTTATGAGTGGCAGATGGCAGATGTATTCAGCATTGGGTGTGACCCAGAGTTAACAAAAATTGCATTAAATTTCCATATCAACCACAGTTGTTATTGCAGAACAATCTAATAAAATCGTGACTATCGTAGCATTTTATCTTGTTAGCCATTTTAAAAATAGGGCAGTGTTAGGTTTACAGCAAAACTGAACAGAAGGTACAGAGATTTCCCATATATACCCTCTGCCCCATGGATGCATAGACTCCCCCATGATCAACATCTCCCACCAGAGTGACATGTTTGTTATATTGATGAACCCACATTGCTGTTAGCCATTTTTTATAACAGTAAGTTTTTCTTTATTACAATAGACAATAAATCTCTGTATCATCATGGGAACCATCTCGGATTCTCTTGGTCTCTCTTGCTCCACTGTTGCCACTGCAGTGATCAACTCAGCTCTTTCTTCCACTCTGGAGTTGGATAAAGTGCCATGGAACAGGTTGTGGAATTTACCTTCCCCTTGGCTGCTAAAGAGACCAGATACCATCCAGAGGTTGAAGAAGTTAACTCCTCCTGGAGCAGGCGAGGAAGTTGGCATCTAACTTTCATTCCCCTCTCTCCTTCCCCTGGTCTGACCCAAGGCAAGCTTCTACGAAGCCTTCGTGGAGATGTCCTACATGGCCAAGAGGCTGGCTGTCTCTCTTCATAAAGCACTGGCTAGATAACTCATGCATTGCCATGAACTTGCTTCCCATCCTGGTTGACCTCATTTCTCTTTTCGTTCACTCTCACTCTTCCCTAATAGAGTTTCAGCACACAAACTTATCCTTACGCTCTATTTTCTGGGGAACCTGGGCTGAGCCAATTTCCTACATGAATCTAAGCTCCATGAGGGTAAGAATTTGGGGGGGGCGGCGAGGGATGGGGTAAGGGGCATAGACAAGATATCTTTTGGCACCTAGTAGAGGCTCAACACATAATTTTCATTTTGCATTTTGAAAGAATTAATAAATGCATTGATTCAGGCCACAACCCATGGAAGACACAAGCTAGAAGTTTGCTAGAAGAACTGGACACCTCTTATTAGTGGATTCCCACCATCAGAGAGCACCTAGGTCTGTAATACAAAGAAACACAGACATATCTAACTGCAGTTAAGAGAACAGATGGTGTGTAGGAAGTTATGAGAGAAAAGATACAGAGAAAGAGAGAGAAAAAAAAGTCAGCCAATGCAGGGCTGCACTAGAGGCTCCTATCTAGCCCAGATGCTCAGCTCATCTGCCCTCCTACCCTCTTCTTTGGTTTGAAATGCAGAGGAGAGACAGGAAACAATGATGAAGGCAAGGGAGGGGATGCCCATTGTGGGCTCTGTAGATGTCTAAGGCAAAATTAGGAGATAAAGAGCTGCTTGTGGCTACCCAATCTCAGAAGTGGATCAAGAAGAAGCTTCCAGAGAAGCCCTTCCAAAGCAGAGCTTATCATTTTATGCCAAATGTTCCCATATTTCTTATTCCTCCTCCTTATAGCCCCAACAGCCCTATAGTCTGTTTTGTCCCACAGGGCATTCTGTGGTGATGGAAAGGAGGTGTCTCCAGTAACCTGACGGTATTTATTGGGCACATACCATGGACCAGTCACTGTTTGGAACTGAGGTAATAGCAATGAACAAGCAGACAAAAATCCTTGCTCTGATAGAGCTTAGATTTTAGCAAAGGGAGTTAAATAGCAAACAAAATGCACAAATGAAATATATCATATGTTAGATAATGATAAGGGCTTTGGAAAAAATCAAACAGAAAAAAGAGATAGAGGGAATGGGAGTGGGGTGAATCCTAATTAGGGCATTGTATTAGTTTGCTAGGGCTGCCGCCACAAAGCCCCATGCACTGGGTGGTTAAAATAACAGAAGCTATCCTCTCACAGTTCTGGAGGCTAGAAGTCTGACATCACAGTGTTGGCAGGGTTGGTTCCTTCTGAGTCCTCTCTACTTGGCTTGTAGATGGCCCCTCCTTGTGTCTTCAGTTGGTCTTCCCTCTCTACCTGTGTCCTCATCTCCTCTTCTTATAAGGACTCCCATCATACTGCATTAGGGCATACCCTAGTGACCTTATTTTTAACTTTATCACCTCTTTAAAGATCCTATCTTCAAATCTAGTCACAGTCACATTCTGAGATGCCAAGGGTTAGGACCTCAACATAAGAATTTGAGGGCATGGAGGACAACACATGCCCCCCATGCCTCCTTTGGCCTATAACGGGCATCCAGGAAAAACCTTGCTGGGAAGGTGATATTTCAGCAAGGACTTGAAAGAGTTGAAAGAGCTAGCTATCTATACAGAAAAGCATTTCACGCAGAGGGAACAACAAGTGCAAAGGCTCTGAGACACAGGCCTGCTCCATGGGTTTGAGAAACAGTGAGGAGCCTTGTGTTCTGGACTAGGCGAGCCAGGGGGAGGAACAGGAATAGAGGTTAGGGAGCGGGGAGGGTTAGGGGTAAGGAGCATAGGCAAGATAGGATAGGTCCTCAGGCCGCAGAAAGGACATTGGCTTTCACTCTGGGTTGGAGGGGGATGTTTAAGGGAGAAATAGCATTCCTGGTGCCCTCAAAGTTCAGGCTCAAATTCATTGCTCAGCTCAAGCAGAGTCTATCACATGCTCATGTTGACTGCCTCAGGGACACAGGTCAAAGAGCTGAAGCAATAATTAATATGTTTTGACAGAAAAGATACATCTATTTCTAGAGCTCTCACAATTGTGACTTCTAAACATTGCCTCAATTCTTGATGTTATTACTGTGAACCTTCTTGTTGATGTACTTAGAAAATGAAACGGAAAGGTTATTTTGACGTCGCCTGTGCTTTGATAAAACCTGAGAACATTTGTGCACTGTGCATTCTTTTCTCCCTTTACTTTTGCTGGGCTAAGAGTGAAGATGAAAACAGCAGAGAATCTATTCTCCATCACCTTTGGTGGGGGCGATGAAGGTCAATCTGCTTCTGACTTATTTTTGAAATATAGTTAGGGTACCATATTCTTTGCAGACTATGTAGATGACGTACTTTTCATTGTCAGAGAATGAGTAGCTAGTATGCATAATGCCAGTTTGTCAAATCTGAAAATGCTAAAATAACCCCAAACTTATAGAGCTATGAAGAGTACTGATATATTGTAGTAACAGCTATTAGAGCATACAAAATGTTCCTCAAAGGTAGGTTTATTCTAACACTGCCTATAAGGATATTTTGGAATGATACATATGTAATGTTTATTTATTAATCCAGAGGCAAGGTGGTACTATGGTACGGGAATACCACTGGGTTTGTTGTTCAAAGACAAGGGTCAAGGCCCAGGTTTGCTACTTCCTGGCTTTGTGCCTTCAGGCAGGTCACATAACCTATGTCAGTATCAGGTTTCCCACCTATAAACTGGAGAAAACAAGATCCTCTCTACTTCTTACAGCAGTATTGGGAAGACCAAGTAAAGAGGTGGCTTTGGGAAGTACTATATAAAATTAAATATTGTTACGATGTATACACAAGAGCTTTAAAATATCATAAACATTTACATTTTACCATTCCTTAGGTATTTCCTATTTCAATTTCTTCCTTTTTTCTTAGGTTACTGTCCCATCTCTTATTTTCCAGCGTACAACATCTTACATTGGTTGAAATATGTTATTTAATGATCTCAGTGATTGGCATAATTTCTTAGGATCCTAAATCCTAAAATCAATGCAGCTGTGCATAAGAAGTACGTGTCTACCACAGCCTCAGACATTCCTTGGGAACTGCTCTAGTGTGGTGGGAGGCTGCACAGACAGTGAGAAACACATGGGCTTTGGAGTTCCATGAACATGAATTGGAATCCTCTGCCACTTTTGAGCTGTGTGCCACTGGGCGTGTGATGAGACTTCCCTGCAGCTCAGATTTTTCCTCTAAAATGGAGCAACGCCAGCTGCTTTAAGAACTAACAACATTCTCAGATGTAATAGGAAATCTTTGGTTATGCCTGTATTTTAGTAAACAAAAATTGTCTCCCCCAACTGCCTGTGGAATATTAAGTTGTCACTCATGACGTTCAAGATGTCTCTTAATTCCACTAATTTCTGGTTCAACAAACAAGTGACTAGGTCATGATTTCACCTTTTCAAAAAGCATTTAAATGGATCTAAATATGTTTTAAAAGCTGGATGAGATAGGAGTCTCTGCTTCTTAAGCATGTTTTTCTAGAGCTACTAAAAAGCTTACATTGACAACATAGTTGAAAAAGTATTCTTCTGGATTATAGAAGAAGGGAAGTACCAGATAAGATTTGGTAGAGATCTGACTCAGATGTGGCTTCTTTCTCTACTGCTGCATCTGTGGCGGGGCTCTTCTTTTCTTTTGTTTCCTTTCTTGCTTGCTTGCTTGCTCTCTCTTTCCTTCCTTCTTCCCTCCCTCCTTCCCTTCCTCCTCTCCTCTTCCTTTTTTAACAGTTGAGGTGAAATTCACATAACATAAAATTAACCATTTAAAAGTGAACAATTCATTGGTATTTAGTACGTTCATAATGTTGTGCAACCACCACCTTTATCTAGTTCCAAAATATTTTCATTACCCTCAAAGAAAATCCCATACCATTAAGCAGTTACTCCCCATTCTGCACTCCTCCCAGCCCTGGGCAACCATCTTCCTGTTATCTGTCTCTGTGTACTCATTTATTCTGGATATTTCGTACAAGTGGAATCACATATGTGACCTGTTGAGGCTAGTGTTCTTCACTTAGTGTACTGTTTTCAGGATTTATCCATGTTATAGCCTGTATCAGTACTTCATTTAAAAAATGGTTGAAAAATCTTCATATATATAAACATATATATATATCACAACTGGTTTGTCCATTCATTAATTAATGGATGTTTGAGTCCTATTTTCTTTTTTAAAGAATATAAGTCAAATAATAGAACTCCTCTACTCAAAATTCCCATATAACACGAGTAGAAGCTAAAGTCCTACCAACAGCCTAAAAGGCTCTGCATGATCTGCATGATCTCCATCCGCTTCTTTCCTGGCCTGATATCCTCCCCATCCTCTTCTCTTGCTCTAGAACAACCCACACAACCTTTCTAGCTGCAGCGAACCTGCTAAGCATGCTGTTTGCCTTAGCCTATTGCAGTGACCGTTGCTTTTGGCTGAAACAGGTAACTCCATTGCTCGCTTCCTTACTCCATTCATGATGTTACTTAAATGTTCCCTTTGCATTGAGGCCTTGTATGACCATCTATTTACAATCATCTCCTATCTCAGCACCTCCACCTCTCTTACTCTAGTCTATTTTTTCAAAACATCTATTATTTTCCAACTGTCTATAACGTACTTAAGGCATATCACTTATATCCACTATGTTTATTTATTGTCTGTCTGTTCCTCCACCCCACTAGAACATTTTATGAAATTAAGAATTTTGTGTATTTTGTTTATTAGTGCATCTGTGGCCCTAGTACAGCCTGGAAGGTAACAAATACTCATATACTCATAATGAATACTCGAATAAGTATTTGATGAATGGCTATGTTAATGATGACATGTGCAAACCTGTGGAGTACAAGTCAGCTAACTGAGGGCCAGGACACACAGGCAGAGGCTCTCAGGGAATGTGCTTCTCCCTTGCATACCCTTCTGCTTATCCAGCTTCCACGTCTCCTTTCCTTCCTCTCCAGTCCACTTACAACACTCCTCATTCCTTCTCTAACCTCTTTTCATCATGATGGTAGACAGGTTTACCATCCCATTGGTTACGAGGCTTACCATTTTCCAATGTAGGGGGGCCTATCTTTTCTGGAGAGACAAAAACCACAGTATCATTGCATCAAACATGTTAATCTGTCTATCACTGTTTCTTATCTACATCCTCTGGCTCTATTCTGGAAAAAATATATTGAATTTCAGTTTTTATAGTATGATTATATAAAAATAGATCCATGTACTTCTTATGCACAGCTGCATTGATTTTAGGATTTAGGATCCTAAGAAATTATGCCAATCACTGAGATCATTAAATAACATATTTCAACCAATGTAAGATGTTGTATGCTGGAAATTGCACCACAACTTTGTTCACCACTAATAAAGGAAAAAGTGCTACTGATTAAACTGATGGAATTCTTTCTTAAGATTTAGCACTTGATTTTTGCTTTTCAAGTAAATAAGTAATTTTGGTCATTTCTCCAAAAATAAATATTTACTTTTCTAATATCCAAGTTGTGCCCCCCTGCTGTTCTGTGTCTTTCTATGAACATATTAACATTTGTTTTAATGCAGAATCATAATCTTTCTGAAGACCTTTTAAGTAGCAACTAAACACCTGTAGTAACAACCATGCACACAGTTCAAGGGAAGTGATGTCATCATTAGTGGTTGTGACCAAGTTCAAGACTGCACAGGCAGGGATAACTGTGGATTACAATGCACACTATCATTTAAGAGACATTAAAATGTAAAAAAAAAAAAAAAAAAAACGTGTGTTTCAGTGTCAACCAAATAGATTACTAACAACAATTAGTTGTTGTTTTTTCCCGATAGGAGGAAAGCAGATAAAAAGCAGTGTCACTGAAGACTCGAAGCGAGCTAAGATTCTGCACAGGAGTTGATAAGCTGAGTTTGCTCATGGGCTATGCTGGGACATCAGAGAGGGCAGCTAGCGGTCTTTAGGGTGGGAGAGGACTTAAACTTTAAGGAAAATGACTGCCATGCTGACTTTTGGAAATTGGGGCAGTCAATTATGTTTTTGGGCAGATCAATTGTTTGAATATTCTCTGGTACATTACACAAGAGTGGTCTCCCTAAAATATCCACTTAATGGTCCAAGTTTGCCATCTGGATGTGTGTGGGATTAATTAAACTCCTCATGCCTATGTGTTTTTTGGACATATTATAAAATTATTGCATTTCCTTCACTTTTCTCACTTTCTTTAACCATTTCTGAAAGCTCCTGAAGGCTTATGATAAACTTTAACATTATTCAGAGTATTACACATTCGTTTATTATTTATTATTTCATAAATAATGAATCAGTAGCTACCACTTCCAGAGTGCCTCTACAGCTGTCATTGTGCTAGACATTCTCTTTAGATTACTGTATTTTTGCTCACAATAACCCTCTGTAGTTAGGTAAGATTATTGTTGCATTTTAATCATGATGAAAACAGAAGCCTAGAGAGGACTAATAACTTCCCCAAGGCCATACAGAATCAGAGTGAATCAGCTTCAAAACTCAATCTCTTTGTAAGTAATAGCAACTTTTATAATTTCTGTGTAAGATACTTATGAAAGTGGCTAGGCCTGGTGGCTCACGCCTGTAATCCCAGCACTTTGGGAGGCCAAGGCAGGTGGAACACGAGGTCAGGAGATCAAGACCATCCTGGCTAAGATGGTGAAACCCCGTCTCTATTAAAATGCAAAAAATTAGCCGGGCATAGGAGTGCATAGCTGTAGTCCCAGCTACTCTGGAGGCTGAGGCAGGGGAATCACTTGAACCTGGGAGGCAGAGATTGCAGTGAGCCAAGATGGTGCCACTGCACTCCAGCCTGGTGACAGAGTGAGACTCCGTCTCAAAAAAAAAGATGCTCATGAAAGTGATATACATTCAGTTAAGCGGAGAATTATCTTTTCTATTGGTGCTCCTAGAATATTATGCGTTTATTCTAACAGCTCTTCTGTTATTTCGGACACTCTGGGGACTCTTCTTTGGAACTGTGTTCAGGGTCCATGTTTTGAACATCCTTTTTAGTGGACACAATGTACCCTTTAAGGTCAGATTTTCCTGCTCATCAAAGGACCCTAATGAGGCAGGTTTGCTGACTAAGATGGAGGATGACTGTGATCCAGTGGGTGATACGGTGATTCATAAAGAAATGGCCACAGTTTTCTTGAGTTGGCTGTAAACCAAAGCAGAGGCATTCTAGAAATATATGTGGATTTCTCCTTGTGTGATGATGATTTGAGAGATGTAAGGTATTTACGGAAATGCAACTACCAGAAGTTAAAAAATAGCCAGAACCCACATCAACTTAATTTATCAATATTAGCCACTTGAGTTATCGATATTAGTCACAAGTTTTGTTGGTACACACCAGGGATCTGAAATTGGCTGCTCAAGGCAGTACCTGGCTCTGGGAGGTATTTTGTGTCGTCCTTTTATTGCACCCACACAGTGTGTTAGCAGGTTATGTGATTAGGCAGACTTTAAGATTGGTGACAATATAAGCATATTAGCCACAATTGTCCGATATCTACCCACCCAGTGTGTTTGTATTAATCCTCGCCCTGTAAGGGCATTTGAGCTTTTGATCCCTCCATGTTCACACTGTTTCTTTACAAAGGAACTTAGAATATTAGACATTTCTCTGCTCAAGTAAATAAATCAATAAATCCCTTTGTGTATTTCATGTCCTAATTCAAACACCGTTTCAGCCACTCCCAACTGAAAAGACTTCTTTCTTTTTTTGAATTTCATAAAATTTCAGTGAACTTCACTTGGCACTCCCAGTCAGCTGACTTCTGCTGTAGTTTTTTGTGAATAGTTCTCATCTCAGTTGATAGGGTGTGTCTTTACCAGTGATCTTGCTTCTGGGGAAATGAGGCTTGAATTCTTCCAAGAGATCCACTCACGTTTTGAAACAGCAGAAATCAGTCCTAGCATTTTTCTTATTTTCCCTTTTTCTTTTTGCTTTTGTTTTTTTGACAGCCCTGCTTGCTTTCATTTGGAATTTAGTCTTAGGTTCTGATGCTTGTTATTGACTGGCTAGTTTTGATGAGTCTCTTAACTCACAACCAGATTTCTAGTGTTGACTTATTCCTGGTACCACATGAACTCTATTCATTCTAGGCTTTGGTAACCTATCTCTGCTTCTCGGAATATGACTCTGGGCTGCCCACTTCTGATGTTGGGGCTGCTACCTAGAATGAGCCATATATACCGCCTAGGAAGAACTGGGACAGAACTGAGGATAGGAGTTTATGGAGAATCCACCTTGGTGGCTCCCTCGTACCTAACACTGGTTTTTGTATAGGTAGGTCTTTAATAAAAATGTGTGAATGGAAGAAATTTAAAAAATAAAGCAGTTATGGCAGCATCTCATGATGTGACAAAAGTATTTACTCAATTAATAATGGATGCACTTCTTCTTTAGATGAGATGCCACGGTAGATGCTGGATTTAAAGGTGAAAATATATGGTCTCTTCAAGGAATTTACACTCTCCTGGAAGTTGAGAGTTATAAGGAAAGTCTGAATGGCAAATTTGGACAGAGATGACAGAGAACTTATTACATTGTGGACCTTAGTCCCAGGTCTAGTTCCAAACAATCTTGAATTTGTTAAGGAGAGTTACTGTTTCTGCATTGGAAACGTTTTCGCTGCTAGTTGTGGAATAATGGCTTCTGGAGGAAGCTGGGTGAAGGATGTGGCAAGGGATAAACATAAAACCCATTTGAATCATGAGCAGATTTCCTGGGGCTGCCCATTTCCACCCTCTTGTTAAATTTTTCTGGGATTCTGGTTAGAAAAGGAGATTTTTCACATGGGGTTTAAAAAATTATGACACAGCCCCCTGGAAATAATCTTTTTTTTTTTTTTTTTATTGGCATGCCTTTTAAAATAATGCAAGCTGTTGTGATAGGCAACTGAAGTTCTCAAGTTTTTTGGAAATGAGAACCCAGTCTTACCAGTAAGGCTGAGCTTTTAAATAATGTCAGTTGATGGTGTGATCAGCGTTTTTTGATTATGAAGCAACCTCTTAAAAAAAAATTAGAACAACCAAAGTGATCTTCCTCTATATAAACTGTAAATTATCTTTCACAGCACCTCATTGGACTGGTGGCTTTGAGGGCTACATTAAGTAGGTTATCCTCTCATCTAACCAGCACTAGTATCTCTTGGGCTGCTGTGAGTGACACACGCCGAGTGGGGTGAAGGGAAATGCTGGCGAATTGCATTTTGAGGTGTTGGTTGCTGTTAGTCACTCTGTCTCTTGCCATTGCCAAGCACAGGCAATCTTCCTTCACCAAAACTTGTTACCCAAGGGGAACACTGTCCCAAGCTGTTGACGCTCTCTATATCAAAGCAGCATGGCTCAAAGCAACGATTCCAGTAAGTATTAGGCTCTGCTTAAAAAGATGACCTCAAGGACATTTACGATCTTGGATACAACTTATTTCTCTTTGTTTTATTGTAGGAAGACCGCATAAAAAACATACGACTATTAAAAAAGAAAACAAAAAAGCAATTTATGGTAAGTCAGAAAGTCTTTTTTACATTTCCACTTATTTGATGTTTATTTCCCCCTGCATTTAAATTTTTTTCAGAGAGTAATTAAGTAGTGATCAGGGGGACATTAAAAAAAGATTCATAATTTACCATACGCAATTTCTTGTATCTTATTTTTAGAAAAATTGCCGATTTCAAGAACAGCTTCTGTCCTTCTTCATGGAAGACGTTTTTGGTCAATTGCAGTTCCAAGGTTGCAAGAAAATACGCTTTGTGGAGGACTTTCATAGCCTTAGGCAGAAACTGAGCCACTGTGTAAGTATACACAATAAATACTGTGCATTTGATCCTAGAAACCTATTTAGAAGTCAGCATGTAAGAATCTGTCTACACACCAAAGGATGAGTAGAACGAGCTTTGTAATTGTTGGCTTGTAGTCCAAATGGAGAGGTCATCACCAGGGAAATAGCATCAAATAACTGTAGATTACTCAGTATGCTGCTATTTATTATTTCTTAAAGAATGGCTGATAAAACACACTGAAGAGAGCTAAAGTAACATGAAATGGTTTTCAAATAAATACTTTAAAATCATTCTCCCATTATGTGATTCCCAAGTAATTCATTCATCCATTTAATATTTCTTGAGTACCAACTTTGTGCCAAACACTATTCTAAGTCTCTCTTTTCCTCCCTCTCTCCCTTCCTTCCCTCCTTCCCTCTTTCCTTCCTTTTTTTCTTCTTCTCTCCCTCCCTTCCCCTCCCCTTTGTCTTCCTCCCCCCTCTCTCCCTCCCTCTCTGTTTCCTTCCTTCTTTCCTTCCTTTTCTTTCTCTCTCTCTCCTTCCTTCTTTCCCATAATAAAGAGAACTTTCTGATGCCCTTTTTATTATCTTCTTTAAAAAATAGTTGTGCCCCTTTTAAGGTATAATCTCAGTAAAAACTTAAAAAGGGATAGACACTCCTTCTTTGGTACCTAAATCATTCGATGCCTCAGTATGGTCACTGTCATAGCAAGCAGTGGAGAATTAAATAAGAAGGTAAACGTGATAACATTTCTATGAAAACTTCCACAGTAATAAAGACCAGTGCAGAAAACAAAACAAAACAAAAACACTGAGCCAGAATCTGTGTAATGTTAGTTGAGTTGCCTCTGTGGGGAATATTGAAGCTTTTCTGTGCCCTTAGTTGGGGTCCAAGTATGGTTTCTCCAGCCTCCTGCAGCTGTAGCTTGCAGATGGTACAAAGGTGGGGTGGGGAGCCTTATTGCAATCCTTGGGAAGCCAGTTGGAAAGGAGCTCTCTGTCCTGGGCATCATGGTCACTGAGACTTGGGCAATTAGAGGGGGGTGTTTATTTTTGAAGAGTTAAGATGTCTTTTTCTTGTGGTCAGTTAAAGTGCTCAGTAACCCACATTTCAGCCCAGAGTACATGAGGCATTTTATGAGTGTGAGTTGATCAGCTAGGTTAAAAAACAAGCAAACAAACGAAAATCAACAAATTTAAGTTTTCTATTTCTTTGGCTAGTTTGTGTTTGTTATATCCTTACTCAGGTTTGGATTGCATGGTTTTTCATAAACTCTCATATTTTATTAAAATTACAGCAATGATAAAAAATTACAAACTGATACCTCTTTGCAAAACACAGGAAGAATTCTCTGGACCAGTTCCCTTGCCTGAAATTTTGTTCTGTGCTTAACCTGTAAGATTACCTTATGAAGAAAGCACATAAGTAACTATACATAGTCTCTTAAATTTAAGTTGCATTGTCAAATCCTTGCCTGATACAGTACAGAGTGTCTGGTTCCCCAGAACCCCTAAATCCACGTCAAGTTTTCACTACTAAGTTGGTTTTGTTGGCCCAAATAGCTGGAGAACACATAGCGACAGTTATAACCTAAAACGAACAATACTGCAGATGAAAAGCTTAGGAAACCTAGATATGTCCAGGAGCTCTGGTTTTTCTTGGTGTGTTTCTGGGGAAGTTTTTCCTAAAGTGGGTGGGACAGTGTGGCGTCGCTCTGGTTGGGTGTTGCTGCTTACCAAAGGGTCTGGCTCCCTCCTGTGGCCAAATACGAACACATCATCTCATCAATCTCGCTAGGCTACACGAAACTCCGCGCTTGCTTTCTTTCCCCCTCACACCTCAAGACCATCAGTGTAAGCATCAGTTAATTCGTCTTACAAGCTGTGAAGTTTATGCCCTGGGGTAAAGCAAGCTCCCCTGTGAAACATAAAGCGGCAGGATTGGCCTGAACGTTAGAAAGACTCTGCAGACATTGATTTAGGGAAAAAGGTAACTGGCCTGGAGTCTCATCTTTCAGCCAAACATAATTTTATATTTCTGGCAACAGAAATATCTGTCTGTGTAATACAAATTAACTGAGTATCTACTGGATGAAGTTCTGAATTAGTGGTTGGGAGAGGGTTTAGCAGACAGAAGTTATAAAACATGAAGTAAACAACATTAATTTAAATATGATATTTTCTTAATAAAAATGGACACTAAATGTAATCAGTGTATAAACGGTCAACCTATTGAAACTAGTTATACTTGCTGTATTTCCCCTGCCGTCCGTACTATTGAGGTTGTTGTGGGGAAAATAAGTAAAACAAAGCTCAGGGGATTCAGAGCAGTAGTGGTCAAGTCACAAGTGGTCAAGTCCCTTCTTGAAAGGGGGGCCTGTGAGAGGGGGCCTTTGGTTCTGCAGGCTCCGAGCTTTAGAAAGATTTCTGCAGAACCTCGACATGTTTTAAAACTGATCCAAGGCTTCCTCCATGATCAGGAGACAAGAGGAAATGGCCCATTCTGTTTCCTGCACGTGGTACTCTGGGATAATACTTAGGTTCGTATGATGCTACAGGCTAAATAGGATTTTGAGGGGTTGATTGAGCAGTGAAAGATGCAATGGTAGTGCTGCTCCAGAGTTAAATGCTGTCTGTGTTCCGAACAGATGATTTACACAGAATTTTAGCACACAGCCTACTTGCTTAATGTGTGCACTTAATATTTGAAATTATGCCAACGATAAAACATTGGTTTGTGTTCTTCTGAAAGTTCCCCCTACCCACCAAACCTTGGAAATAATATTAAAAAAGCAAAACATATGATATCAATTGCTTTAAATCATTTGAAGAATCCAATAATTATGTATTTTGTATCTTAATACATTAAAGGTAATAGTAAGGATTACCACAGCTCTTTATAAATTGTTAGCTTGTGCATGCGATTTTTAAATGCTCTTATCTGTGTACATGTTTTACTTCTGTTGACAATTTTTAATGGATACCAGAGTTATTAAAAGATGCACACTCTGCTAAAGTTGCAAGGACATTTTAATTTGTGATGGTAACTTTTTTTCAGATAATGATATTTTACCAAATAGGATATGACTCTTGTTGGATTTGTTGATTACATGCTGAATTAGGTGAAAGTTTTCACATATCAAGAGCAAAGTACTAAATTATTCCTTTAAAAATTACAGTAGCCTTCCCTGGTTGGCTTAATAGGAGTATTTGGGTTGGGGAAATATTGCAATTCCAATGATGGAATACTTATGTACTATATTACCAAATCTCATTACCTTGGAATATAACCTGAATTATATTTGAGTTATCATTGGCGAGTGTTGTTTTGTATCACCAGAAAGAAAAACTTAAAGATGAACTCTAGTATAACCTGGAACTAGATACTGGATCACATGTCAGCTAGAGATGATCAATGTCTATTTCACTTGCAGTTCATTTACATGGAACTTTATGATTACTAGCTATGGATAACAGTACGACTCTTTTGACATTCATATCACCAGCCCACTATTGAACATTTCTAGGTTTTAGATAGTTCAAAATTCAGATATAAAAATGAAATGCTTATGGTGAGCAACTGGTCCTATCCACCTCCTTTCCATTTATTCTTTTTTATTCCTGTTCATAGGCAACATTGTGTCACTCATTACCATTTGATAAAGGCAATGAAATAAGTAATTGCCACATTTTGAGGGTATGGATTTGCACTTGATGGATATTCATCAAATGGCTGAGACAACGTGCTTTCCTTCCTTTCCTTCCTTCATTCCTTTCTTTTTTCTCCCACCTTATTCCTCCTTTCCTTTAATATACTTTAAAGACAGTCCATGTGCCTGCTCCAGAACAATTGCCAAATGATGAATTTGTCAATGACCAAGTTGTTGAATTAGTTTTTTCTTTTATTTATTTAGTTTTAGTTGACTGGCTTTGTTTTGTCTTCATGAGAAAGAAGCTTTCGTGCTAAGGACTGTTGTGTTTGTCTCTGTTTCTAATTCCTACTTTTGGAAATAAAGATCAAGTAGCAGGGAGAGGGGAGACTTGAGGACATAAAAATCATAAGATCGGAATGTTTTTGAGCATGCAGAATTCTTATGACTATATTTAACATTAATATATTTGTAATACAGGGGAGAATATATAAGAATTTGGCCGGGTATGGTAGCTTACGCCTATAATCCCAGCACTTAGGGAGGCCGAGATGGGTGCATCACCTGAGGTCAGGAGTTCGAGACCAACCTGACCAACATGGCAAAACCCCATCTCAACAAAAAATACAAAAATTAGCCGGGCACAGTGGCGCATGCCTGTAGTCCCAGCTACTCGGGAGGCTGAGATGGGAGAGTCTCTTGAACCCAGGAGGTGGAGGTTGCAATGAGCCAAGATTGCACCACTGCACTCCAACCTGGATGACGGAGCAAGACTCTGTCTCAAAAAACAAACAAAAACAAACAAACAAACAAAATTCTCCATAGTCCAGAACACATTTGAATATATGTACCAATTTTGGTGTTAGAGGGAGGCTAACTGCTAACTGTAAGAAGTACTCCCCCAATTTTGGTGGCTTTATATTTTAAAACTTTTTCTCACCTACTTAAAAGTCTGGATTTTTTAGATGGTGACGCATTTCTCCACTTATGAATCAAGGGTCCAGACTCGTTCCACATTGCAGTGCCGAAGTGGTGGCACACCAGTGTCATAGGCAAGAGTGAGGAGAGCCTGAGGGAGACAGGAGAGCCCAAGATGAGTCCAAGATTTCTACCTGGGGGCTGGCTGTGTGCGTGCTGGTGCCATTCACTGAGAACACAGTAGAAAGCTTGCAGGAGGGTTAATAGACCTGCTAAAAGTTTGAGGAGTCCCATGCAAAAGTGTAATTACAACAGTAGCATGTAGCTCTTTGTATATATTTTGTGTATGTTTAAAATGTATTGATGTATCTATTTATAGATATATTGAGGTATAATTGACATATATATACATATATATATATATATATATATTTTTTTTTTTTTTTTGAGACAGAGTCTTACTCAGTCACCCAGGCTGGAGTGCAGTGGCACCACTTTGGCTCACTGTGACCTCCACCTCCCGGGTTCAAATGGTTCTCGTGCCTCAGCCTTCCGAGTAGCTGGGACTACAGGCGGGTACCACCACACCTGGTTAATTTTTGTATTTTTAGTAGAGATGGGGTTTTACTATGTTGGTGAGGTTGGTCTCGAACTCCTGACCTCAAGTGATACATCTGCCTTGGTCTCTCAAAGTGGCGGGATTACAGGTGTGAGCCACTATGTCCAGTCTTCTAAATGATGTACAATTAACTGAGCATATTTAAAGTGTAAAATTTGAAGGCTTTAACATATGTACACACTTGTGAAACCAACACCACAACTAAGATAAGAAACATATCCATCACTTTAAGGTAAATTGTATTATTATATGTGTATACTCTTTTTTTTTTTCTTTGATCTGGCCTGGCTTCTTTTACCTAGCTAGTCACCCATAATTATTTTGAGATTTATTGGTATTTTTGCAAGTATCCATAATGTATTTCTGTTTAGTTGTCAAGTAGCCTCCCATTGTAATGATACGCCACAATTTCTTTATTCACCTATTGGTGGGCATTTGCTTCCTCCTCTCCCAGCTGCTATGAATATTCATGCATAAGTCTCTGGAGAAATATTTTCATTTCTCTTGGATAAATACCTAGGAGTGGAAAGTTCTGATCATATATTAGGTATATGTTTAACTTTGTAAGAAACTGCCAAACTGTTTCCCACAGTGGTTTTTATCATTCTACATTTCTAGCAGTAACGTATGAGAGTTCAAAGTGCTCATTTTTTTTTTCTCTCACTTGATAAGATCAGTATTTAAAATGTTAGCCAGTCTAGTTGAAGAGTAGTGTCATGGCACTGTGTTTTCAATCTGCATTTCCACAATAATTAATGATGTTGAGCATCTTGTGATTATTTACCACAAAATAGCTTCTTTGATAAAATGCCTGTTCAAATAGTGTACCCTCCTTTTTAAAATTGGATTGATTCATTTCTTATTATTGAGTTTTGAGTATGTGAGTGTGTCTTACAATATATTCTTGATACAAGTCCTTTATCAGACATATAATTGGTAAATATTTTATCAGATATCTGCGACACCTTCTCATTATCTTAGTGTCTTTTGAAGACATTTTACATTTTATGAAGTACAATATAATAGTTTTTTCTTTAATGGACCATGTTTTGGTGTCATATTGAAGAAATCTTTATTTAACACAAAGGTCATCAAGAAATTTTACTTGTTTTTATTCAGAAGTTTCCTAATTTTAAATATCACATTTAGGTCACTGCCTTTTTAACACATCTATTGACAGGATTGTGTTTTTTGGATAATTGAAACTATGAATTACATTGATTTTCAAAGTTAAACCAACCTTGCCTTTCTGGGATGCACTCTACTTGGCAATAATGTATTATTTCTTTCATATATCACTAGATTTAATTTGCTAAAACTTCGTTTAAAAATTTTGCATCTATGTATGTGAGATGTTAGTCTACAGTTTTCTTGTAATATCTATGTCACTTTGATACTAGCATAACCCTGGCTTATAAAGTGGAAAAGTGTTCACCTTTTCAATTTTCGGAAAGTGTCAGTATAGACTTATTTTTTTTTCTTAAATGTTTGGCAAGATTTACCAGTGAAGCCATTTTTTCTTAGAGTTTTCTTTGTGGGAAGATTTTAAACTACATATTCTATTTTTTAGTAGATGCAAGGTTATTTATTCAGATTATCTATTTCTTCTTGAATGAACCTTGGTAGTTTCTGTCTTTCAATGATTTTGTTCATCTCATCAAATTTGCAAAATTTATAGCCAGATAATTTTTCATGATATTTCCTTAATATGCTTTTAATATCTGCATAGTATAGGATGATGTCACTTCCCTTATTCCTGATATTGGTAATTTTTGTCTTTATTTTTTCTTTCGCACGAGTCTGGCAAAAAATTCATCAATTTTATTGATTTCTCAAAGAACCAGTTTTTAGTTTCATTGATTTTTCTTTATTACTTTTCTGTTTTTTATTTCCGCGATTTTTATTCTGAACGTTATTATTCATTTTCTTCTATTAAATTTATATTTAGTCTGCTGCTTCTAGTTTCTTAAGATAGAAACTTGGGTCATTAACTTGAAATTTTTTTTTTCTTTAGGTGGAAGCTGAGATTATTAATTTGTGATTTTCTAACTTTTTATTATAGGAGTTCAGACCTATAAATTTCCCTCTAAGTACTTCTTTAGTTACATTTCACAATCCTTGCTATGTTGTGCTTTCATGTTTATGTGCTTTAAATTACTTGCTAATTTCCCTTTTGATTTTTTCTTTTATATATGGGTTACTTTGAAGAGTGTTACTTAGTTTCTGTATGTGGGAATTTTTCTAGATACTTTTCTAATTTTGATTTCTAATTTGATATCATTTTGGCCAGAGACCATACTTTGTATGACTTGATTCCCTTTATATTTGCTGATCCATGTTTCATAACCCAGAATTTGGTCTATTTTGGTAAATAATCTATGTATATTTGAAAAGAATATGTATTCTGCCATTGTTGGGCTGAGTATTTTATACATTTCGATTAGATTTAGTTGTGACAGCTTTTTACTTTTTCTCTCTCTTTATTAACTTTTTTCTACTTATTTTATCAATTATTGGTATCTCCAGCATTAATCGTGAACTTCTGTTTCTTCTTGAAGTTCTATCAGATTTTACTTCTTATATTTTGAAGTTCTGTTATTAGGTACACAAATGTTTATGATTGTTATATTCTCTTGATGAAATGACACATTTATCATTATAAAATTACCCTTATTGTCCCTAATAATATTCTTTGTCCCGAAACCCACTTCTTTTTTGATGCTGATAGAATCACTCCAGTTTTCTTTTGATTAATGTTGGTGTGCTATGTCTTTTTCCATCCTTTTACTCATAACATATTCATGCTTTTTATTTTTCTCATTATTACTTGTTTTAAGCAATTTGATTATGATGTGAATTGGTGCAGTTTTCTTCATGTTTCTTGTGCTTGGAGTTGATTGGGAATCTTGTGTTTGTGAGTATATTGTTTTCATCAAATTTGAAATTGTTCAGCTATTATTTATTCAAAAATTTTTTTCTGTGTCTCCTTCTGTCTCTTCTCCTTTTGGAATGCAATTACACATATATTAGCCCATTTGTAGTTGTGCCACAGCTCACTGATTCTGTGGGTTGTTTTTTCCCAGTGTTTTTCTGTGTTTCATTGTGAATAGTTTCTTTTTTTTTTTTTTTTTTTTTTTTTGAGATGGAGTCTCACTCTGTGGCCCAGGCTGGAGTGCAGTGGCCGGATCTCAGCTCACTGAAAGCTCCGCCTCCCGGGTTTACGCCATTCTCCTGCCGCAGCCTCCCGAGTAGCTGGGACTACAGGCGCCCGCCACCTCGCCCGGCTAGTTTTTTGTATTTTTTTAGTAGAGACGGGGTTTCACCGTGTTAGCCAGGCTGGTCTCGATCTCCTGACCTCGCGATCCGCCCGTCTCAGCCTCCCAAAGTGCTGGGATTACAGGCTTAAGCCACCGCGCCCGGCTGTGAATAGTTTCTATTGCTACATCTTCAAGATCACTAATCATTTCTTTTGTAGTGCCTATCTGTTAGTCCCATTCAGAATATTTGTCACCTCATACTTTGTAGTTTTTATCTCTAGAAGTTTGAATTGAGTCTTTTTAGTATTTTCCATTGCTCTATTTAACATGATCAGTCTTTCTCTAACTTCTAGAACATATGGAATAGAGTTATAGCAACTTTTAAAATATCCCTATCGATTAATTGTAACATTTGTGTCCACTGATTTTTCCTCCGTTATGGGTCATATTTTACAGCATCTTCGCACGGCTGGTAATTTTGATAAAATGTCAAATATTATGAATTTTACCCTGTTGGATCCTAGACATTTTTATATTCCTGTACATATTCTTGAGTTTTCTTCTGGGACACAGCTAAATTACTTGCAAACAGTTTTATCTTTTCAGATCTTGTTTTTTAAACTTTGTTAGGCAGGACCAAAGTACTGTTTAGTCTAGTACCAATTTTGCCCCTCATTGAAGCAACACATTTCTGTAAACTCTACTGTATTTCCTATGATTTTGCTTTCTTTTTTTTCTTTTCCTTCTCCTCTTCCTCCTTGTTGAAATTTATTTGTTCAGGACATTCGGCTGTTTGTCTTACAGAGTTTCTCATGGTCTGTATTTTCTGACTGCATTTTCATAGTGTCATTTAATATATTCTCCTCTTTACTTACCATAAATTAACAATTATACAGAGAGACTTGATCAGATTTAGCTTGATGTTTTAGCTAGAACACTTTATAGGTAGCATTGTCTACTTTCATTGGGGCACATGATATATTATCTTTATTTTTATGATAATAACAGCCACCAACAATTATTGTCTAGATCCATCAATTCGTAAGACACTACAAAATAGTAATTTTAAATTCTATTTTATCTTCTTTACTCATAAGCTGGGATAATTCAATAAATAGAATCTACTCCTATTTGGATGTTCGGAGGAACTTGCCACATAAGAAAGCCAGGGTAAATACTTAATTATCTTTCTTTATTTACTAGCTTTCGATCTAAGGGGTTGGTTTTCTGATTTTCTCCCATAATGACCAATGAATTATTAATTTTGTTGTCATTTTCTCTGTTTCATTATTAACTCATGAACTGAAATTATTTCTTATTTTTCTGAAACTTGATCTGATTTCTCTAAGGTGCCTGCCTTTTGGGCTTCCTTGCAAGTCTGTTTTCTTGAGCTACTCTTAAAATAAAACACCATGGCAAATTATCATGATAGACTCCAAGGACTGGAATTCCCAGTACCACTGTATTTGGACATCCTCTCATTGTTTCTGGTAACATTCTAAGCATTTTGCAGCACCTAATAAAATATATTTTCCAATTAGTTTGATTTGGGTAATTCAGATGGTACAATTGTTTAAAAAATAAGTTATGTGTAATGTAAACTTCTTTATGTTTATACTCTTTTCTAGTCATAATATTTGGAAAATTGTATATGTAAGAAGACATTTTAGAAATTCTTATAGAAATCAAATTCTCTCAGACTTGAAAGAGAATTTAGCAGTCACCTCGTTGGATTCATAAAATAATTTACCTAATTGCTAGTGATCAATATGGAAATGAAAATAATTTCTGTTAGTTTTTAAGATTTCATCATCTACTTTAATTGACATTTTGAGAGCCTGAACAGTAATTGGTACTTAAAGAGACACATTTCTTGATGTTGGTTGCATGTAATTAATTTTAAAGTCTGGCAAGAATTGGCAAACAGAATATTGTGTTTTTATTTTTTGTAGGCTGTTTAATAAGTAACTTGTATCATCAATTGCAACTAGCTTATCAACGTATAAAATATTACCAATCATTCATCATTCATTCAATTTTAAATTTTACAATTTAAAATTGTAAAAATTGCAGTTGGTTGAACTGATAAAACAAGAGTGAGACCAATCCTGTCTTATTCTTTCATCAACTGCAAAGTCTAAAACCTATGTCTTCAATAACAGTAGTCTCATCTTAAGGTTGCTGGGAGAATTAAGTACGTAGCATGTAGTAGTTCTGCAAAATTGTTAGTGCTTCCCTCATTGCTTTTCATGCACAGAACATTAATTTTTGTCCAATTACATTTTCTCAACAATTTACAAAGGGGTGGTTCTCTTAAGTAATCAAATACATTTTAGTGCTTAATATTAGTATTATATTGTATAATTTGTATAATTTATATTAGTAGCTTATTTATTTATTTTCTGAGACGGAGTCTTGCTCTGTTATCAGGGCTGGAGAGCAGTGGCGCGATCTTGGCTCACTGCAACCTCCATCTCCTGGGTGCAAGCGATTCTGCCTCAGCCTCCTGCGCAGTTGGGACTGCAGGTGTAGGTCACCACGCCTGGCTAATTTTCTGTATTTTAGTAGAGATGGAGTTTCACCATGTTGGCCAGGATGATCTCGATCTTCTGACCTTGTGATCTGTCCACCTTGGCCTCCCAAAGTGCTGGGATTACAGACGTGAGCCACCACGCTTGGTCAGTAGTAGTTTAATTTAAAGATGAATAGTCTGGGCATGGTGGCTAATGCCTGTAATCCCAGAGCTTTGGGAGGCCGAGGTGGGCAGATCACTTGAGGCCAGAAGTTTGAGACCAGCTTGGCCAACGTAGTGAAACTCTCTCTCTACTAAAAATAAAAATAAAAATAAAAATAAAAAAATTACCTAGATGTGGTGTATGCCTATAATCCCAGCTACTCAGGAGACTGAGGCATAAGAATTGCTTGAACCCAGGAGGCTGAGATTGCAGTGCGTCAACATTGCACCACTGCTCTCCAGCCTCAGCAACGGAGAGAGATTCTGTCTCAAAAAAAAAAAAAAAAAAAAAAAAAAGATGAATTATGAGTAATTGGTTTTAATTTTTAATTTTGGTAAAGGTATTTTCTAATTATGTTATTGAATTGTTTTGCTGACAAACTCATATCTTGGTTAATGATACATAATTTCTCGGTCAAAATTGTGAGGCATGAAAAATGACAGAGGAAAAGCAAGCTGGCTTCACTGTCCCTTCTTCTGCCTCCTGAAAACCAAAACCAAATACACAACACTGTGATTATCATCAGCAATATCCCAGAACAGTAATATATGAGGATAAGACAGTTCCTAAGGCCTCAGAGAAGTGAAAACATTTTGGGCAGATAGTAACAGAATTGGAATTTTACATCCATAATGCCCTTCCCGCCATTTGCCAGGCACCAAGCATAGGGAAAATTTTCTCCCAACTCACTATTACTACATTGGAAAACCTGGGATTGAGGTGGACAGTCAGCTTCCCCACCATCTTGAGTTCCTTGGTAGAATACCTACACCTGCCTCAACACAAAGCCAAAATGTGTGTGTGTTGAGGATGTAGTTAAAGTGTAGCTTTTAAAAGTTTTTCCTTTGTTTCTAGTCCCTTTTTATTTTGATCAAAGATAAGTTGTCATCTGTTTGAAATAACTTGTTATATTTATAAGAGGGTTTTTGTAAGCCTCCTGGTAACCACAAAACAAAAACTATAATAAATGCACTAAAAATTAAAAGCAACGAAATAAAACATACTGCCAAAGAAAAAAATCACAGAAGAAGACAGAAAAGAGGAGTTAAAAACAAAACAACAACAACAACAACAACCAGAAAACAAGTAACAGAATGTCAGTAGTAAGTTTTTACCTATCATTGATAACATTGAATGTAAGTGGACTAAATTTTCTAATTAAATGACAGAGTGGCTGAATGGATAAAGAAACAAGACCAAACAATATACCGCCTACAGGAAACTTGCTTCACCTATACAGGCTCACATAGACTGAAAATTAAGGAGCGGATAAAAGATATTCCAAGCAAATAAAACCAAAAAAGAGCAGGACTGGTTATCCTTTTAGCAGATAGACTACAAGCCAAAGTCTCTAAAAAGAGGCAAAGAAAGTCACTATATAGTGATAAAGAGGTCAATTCAGCTAGAGGATATAACAATTATAAATATCTATGCATGCAACATAAGAGCACCCAAGTATATAAAGCAAGCATTAATAGATCTAAAAGGAGAGCTAGACTGAAATACAATAATAGCAGAGGACTTCAACACTCCAGTCTTAGTAATGGACAGATCATTTAGGCAGAAAATAAATTAAGAAACATTGAAGTTAAACTACACATTAGAGCAAATGGGCCTGTGTGACATTCACAGAATAATTCACCCAACTGCTACAGAATACACATTATTTTCATGAAACATTATCCAGAAAGACCATATTTAAGGCTATCAAACAAGTGTCAGCACATTCAAAAAGTCATAATTATATCAAGCATATTTTCTGACCACAGTGGAATAAAACTAGAAATAAACAACAGGAGGAATCTTGGAAACTACAAAAACACATGGAAATTAAACAATGGGTTAGTATGCTCCTGAACAATCAATGAGTTAGTAAATAAATAAAGATGGAAATTTAAAAATGTCTTAAAATAAATAAAAGTGGAAACACAATATACCAAAATCTATGGGATATAGCAAAAGCAGTCCTAAGAGGGAAGTTTATAGCAGTAAATGCCTACCTCAAAAAAGTAGAAAGACTTCAAATAAACAACCCAATAATGTATCTCAAGGAACTGGGAAAGTAAGAACAAACCAAATTTAGTAGAAGGAAATAACTAATAAATGTCAGAGCTGAAACAAATGAAATTGAGCCTACAAAAACAATAGGAAAGTGCAATAAAATAAAAAATTGTTTTTTTTTTGAAAAGATAAACAGCAGACACGTAGCTAAGAAAAGAAAACACAAAATAAAATCAGAGATGAGAAAAGAGACATAACAACTGATGCCACAGAAATACAAATAACTATTACAGAATATTAGAGCAATTATATGTTAACAAATTGGAAAACCTAGAAGAAATGGATAAATTACCAGACACATGCAACGTATCAAGATTAAACCATGAAGAAAGAAAACCTGAACAAACCAATAATGAGTAACAAGATTGAAGCTGTAACAAAAGTCTTATATTAAAGCAAAGCCCAGGGCCGAATGGATTCAGTGCTGAGTTCTACCAAACATTTTAAAAATAATTAATTCCAATTCTACTTAAACCATTAAAATATTTAAGAGAAGAACATATTTCCAAATTCATTCTGTGAGGCCAGTTGTACCTTGATATAAATCAGACAAGGACACAACAAAAAAGAGAAAACTACAGGCCAATGTTTCTAATGAAAACAAACACAAAAATCCTCACGAAAATATTAGGAAACCAAATTCAACAACACATTTAAAAGATCATTAACCAGGTCAGGTGGGATGCATCCCAGGGATGCAAGGATGGCTCAACATGTGCAAATCAATAAATGTGATACATGGACAGAACCAAGAACAAAACCATATGATCATTTCAATAGATATTGAAAAAGCATTCAATAAAATTTACATCCCTTTATGATAAAAACCCTTAACAGACTAGATATAGAAGGCACATACCTCAAAACAATAAAGGCCATATGTGATGAGCTAACATCATACTGAATGGAGAAAACTTGAAAGCGTTTCCTCTATGATCTGGAACAGGACGAGTTTGACCACTTTCACCACTTTTATTCAACATAATACTGGAAGTCCTAGCCACAGCAAATAGTCAGGAGAAGGAAATAAAAAGCATTCAATTTGAAAAGGAAGAAGTTAAATTATCCTTTTTCATAGATGACGTGATCTTATAGTCAAAATATCCTAAAGACTCCACCAAAACTGTTAGAACTGATAAAAAAAAAATCAGTAAAGTTGCAGTGTACAAAATCAAGTTACAAAAATCAATAGCATTTATGCATGCAAACAGTGAACAACATAAAAAAATAAAAAAGCAATCCCATTTACACTAGCTACAAAAATATAAGATACCTAGGAATAAATTTAACCAAGGAAGTGAAGGATCTCTATAAGAAAAACTATAAAACACTGATGAAATTGTGTATAAAACAATGAAATTGAAGGGGACACACACACAAAACATGGATATTCCATGCTCCTTCATTGAAAGAAAAATACTGTTAAAATATCAGTACTACCCAAAACTATCTACAGATTAAATGCAATTTCTATCAAGATACTCCTAGCATTCTTCACAGAAATAGAAAAACATGCTAAAATTTACATGGAACCACAAAACCACAAAAGACTCCCCCCTCAAAGCCAAAGAAATACTGAGCAAAAAGAACAAAGCTGGAAGCATCCCACTTCCTGACTTCAAAACATACTATAAAGCTATAGTAAGCAGAAGAGCATGGTACTGACATTAAAAACAAAAAACATAGACCAATAGAAAAGAATAGAGAACCCAGAAATAAATCCATACATTTATAGCCAACTCATATTTTGACAAAGATGCCAAGAATGTACATTGGGGGAAAGAACAGTCTCTTCAATAAATGATGCTGGGAAAACTGGATAACCATATGCAGAAAAATCAAACTAGACTCCTGTCTCTCACAATATAGAAAAATCAAATCAAAATGGATTGGAACCCAATATAAGACCTAACACTATGAAACTATTGGAAGAAAACTTGGGGAAACACTTCATATTGGTCTGGGCAGAGATTTTTTTTTGAGTTAAGTCCTCAAAAGCACAGACAACCAAAGAAAAAAATAGACAAATGGGATTATGTAAAGCTAAAAATCTTCTGCACAGCAAAGGAGACAACTGACAAAGTGAGAAGGCAACCTACAGAATGGGAAAAAATATTTGCAACTATCCATCTGACAAGGAACTAATCAGAATATATGAGGAACTCAGAGAACTCAATAGCAAAAAGGAAATAATCTGATTTTAAAATGGGAAAAAGATCTGAATAGACATACAAATGGCCAACAGGCATATCAAAATACTCAATATCACTAATCAGAGAAATGCAAATCAAAACCACAATGAGATACCATCTCACCCCAGTTAGAATGCCTTTAACTTAAAAGGCAGTAGTGATGCTGGGAAGGAGGTAGAGAAAGGGGAACCCTGGCGCACTGTTGGTGGGAATGTGAACTAGTACAGCCACTATGGAAAACAGAATGGAAGCTCCTCAAAAAACTGAAAGTATAACTACCAGGTGATCCAGCAATCCCACTACTGGATATATATTCTAAAGAGAGGAAAGCAATTTCTTGATGAGATAACCTGCACTCAAACGTTTATTCAGCACTCTCCACAGTAGCCAACATATGGAATCAATCTAAGTGTTCATCAGTGGATGAATGGATAAAGAAAATGTGGTATAATGAAAAAAATGAGATTCTGTCATTTGCAGCAACATGGTTGGAACAGAGGTTTTTAGGTTAAGTGAAGTAAGCCAGGCATAGAAAGACAACTATTTCCTGTTCTCACCCATTTGTAGGAGCTAATAAAGTGGATCTCATGAAGACAGTGAATAGATTGAGTGTGAGTAGAGTCTGGGAGAGGTAGGGATGTGGCAAGATGAAGAAAGGTTGATTAATGGGCTCAAAAATACAGTGGGAGGAAGTTACCCTGATTTAATCATAACACATTATATGAATGCATCAGAATGTCACATGTACCCTGAAAATATTTACATCTATTATGCCTCAATAAAAAACTATGGGGTGCAGCTCTATTGCTGAGTTAGGAATTTAATTCACATGCTAAATTGTGTGAACTAATTCTGATGAATGATAATAACACTGAAAAATGTAAAAGCCTGCACTAATGTTTTTCTACTATGGTATCTATTTGTATTTAAAGTATTAAAAAACTATTTTCTATGGTTGCAACATGAAGAAATGTCTTACACGGGTTTAAGATTATTCTAGGTAAGCTAGCTTATCTACATCAGATGATCTTTGTAGTTACAGAGAATATAGAAATTGGATAATGATGTTTTGTAAACTTCTGTTCAATATCTACTGAGTTGTTGGATGTTTGGCTTTTTATTAAAATTAAATGTCTGATTATGCATTTGGTTTCACAGAGAGACACTTGGCTAATAGTTCAGTCACTCTTTTCTCCTTTCATGAAAACTTGCTTGTAAATATAATCATGCTTTCTTCAAATTATGCTAATTTTGTTATTTTCTTTGAAAGTTTCCTATACATCTTTCTGGTGTCAGTAGTTTTGTGTTGGTGTCCTAGTGCTTGTGCTTTTTTTTTTTTTTTTTTTTTCCCAAACGGGGTTTTTTTTTTTTGTTTTTTTTTAAAATACTACACTGGCATAATTTTCTCAAGTATGGCTTTAAAAGCACTTCAGTTAATATTTGTAGGACCCCATGTGAACGACTGTGCAAAAAGTCAGTGAATAAGATCTGCTTAAGAGTCTGTAGTAAAACAATAAAATTAAGTTTAGTCTTTAATCTCTTATCAATCACTCTTATCTATCATTTGTATTTTGGAGAAGAAAAACTTTCAAGAAACCAAGGCTGTGGTCGGAGTAGAAACCATCTTAGCCATTAAGGTCAACTAAAAAACAAACCAAAAACAACAAGAAGGGTGGTTATGATCCAGTCTGAAGTTGTATATTGATGTCTATAAAAATGAAGGTCTTACGTATGGTTTTTCACTTACCCTCTGACTGTATATTTATAATATGATAGAGTATAATATAATAAAATCCTTTTTGTCGAGAGAGGATTTGAGGCCATTCTCTGTGAGAATGCAGACTGGACAGTTAATTCTCTGAGGAACCGTGACACATGTGGCTGTCCACTCATAACCCACCATCTCCTTTCCTCAAATTATTGGTGTTGGGGGAAAAGCTGAGTGTTGGGAGAAGCTGAGGCAGGGGCTTGCATGTCTGACATAATGTAAAAGAGTCTTGGAACATGTCCGGGGTCCACAGTCTAAAACCCCTCATGGCCTTTGGAACACCAAGCTCTGTGCGAAAGAGTGGAAGGCTACCCTGTGGCACCATAATCTAAGCCCATGGCATAAAACCCGTTGTGGCTTGGCTAGAATCCAGGGCTCAGGGCATAAAACCCCTCGTGGCCTCTGGAATGTGTCTAGACTTGCTGGCTCCTTGCTCCTTGCTCTCCCAGGATCAATTGTATCTTGAGTTAAAAGAACCTGCTCTCCATTATCTCAAGTAGCAGAGCATATGCTAAACCGTCACAGCTGTAAATCATGTGTTTAATGCAACGCTCCCTTTCAACCCCACATTCTCACCACCTGTTTCTTTGTTTGATCACCAATAAATAGTCTGGGATTCCAGAGCTCAGGGCCTTCACAGGCTCCATACGCGTGTTGGTCACCTGGACCCACTTTCTCTCTCAAGCTGTCTTTTCTCATTCCTTTGACTCCACCGGACTTCGTTGCCCCCACGACCTGGAGTTGGGTCTGATTACCCCAACAATCGATGGAGGTTTTCCATTTTTGCTTTAGCCATCATGTGCAATACAAATTTGTATGATTTTTTTGAACACATAAGGAAATTGGAAAAACAAACTAAGGATTGTATTGCTTGTTTATCTGATTGTTTTAGACAAAGTTATAAGGCTCACTAATGTCTAGGCCATGCTTCAAATTTTTAAGAAACAAGTGGGTTTGTGGACCCTGAGGCAGTAAGTTGATGCTTGCATTTTATTTGTTGATTGACTTATTCAGCAAATGTTTATTATTTAGTATTTGCTGAGCATTATTCCAGATACAGGGGACTCAACAGAAATTGACAGACAATATTTCTGTCCTCATAGAGCTCATTGAAAATGCTGGCTGAGTGTGGTGGCTCACACCTGTAATCCCAGCACTTTGGGAGGCAGAAGCAGGTGGATCACTTGAGGTCAGGAGTTCAAGACCAGCCTGGTCAACATGGTGACACTCCATCTTTACTAAAATACAAAATTAGCCAGGCGTGGTGGTGGGTGCCTGTAATCCCAGCTACTTGGGAGGCTGAGGCAGGAGTATTGCTTGAATCCAAGGTTGCAGTGAGCCGAGATTGTGCCATAGCACTTCTAGCATGGGCAACAAGAGTGAAACTACGTCAAAAGAAAGAGAGAAAGAGAGAGAGAGAGAAGAGAAGGGAAGAGAAGAGAAGAAAAGAAAAGAAAAGAAAAGAGAAAAGAAAAGAAAAGAGAAAGAAAAAGAAAGAAAATGCTTTCTGCCCATCTTGGCTAGTCTCAAGTTGTGCTTGGTCCTGCAAAGAGAGCACATAGGAGGATGTGCTACAGCAGAGGTGGAGGTTGGGGGCCATAACTTGGATTTAGTCTGGGGTTTTCAGCTGAGACCTGAAGGGTGTTTAAATTGTCTCTGCACTCTCAGTCTTTGAACACCTTGCTTCCCTGTCTACTCATCTCTTCTTCATGCTTTTCCCACTCATCTTTCAAGACACAAGTCACTTTTTTTCTTCTGGAAGACTTCAGGGTTACCTCTCCTCTGTCTCCTGGAGCAGTCATGTTTTTGTTTTAATCACATCTATTTGTCGCATAGAATTGTCATTGTGCATCACTCTGTCTCTTGATAGATTGTGAGGCATCAAGTGTACCCTGGGGTGATTTTCATGCAGGGTAATTTTATACATTAAATATAGGTTTGAACTACATAGGTCAACTTATATATGTGTGTGTGTGTGTGTGTGTGTGTGTGTGTGTTTTCAATAAATAGGTTTGAACTGCATAGGTCAACTTACATGTGGTTATTTTTTTCAATAAATACATTAGACGGTTCTTTGGAGATTTATAACAATTTGACAAACTTGCAGATGAAACGTCTAGCCTAGAATATGGAAAAAATTAAGAAAAACATATGTCATTAATGCATAAAATATTTGTAGTTACCAGTCTATTTTATCATTTGCTACCATGAAGTATCCACAAATCTATTATAGTTAAAATGTATCAAAAGCTATACATACAAATACTTACAGATCATACATGGAGGCATTTGGTTTGTAAACAAAGGTAAAGATACAATATTAAAGCATCTGGCAACTGGGAACTTGTCTGCTGCCTTTTGGTTGGTAGAAACTGCTTCTACCAACCAATGTGTGCAAATTATATGTAACTTTGCACTGTAGCGACAAACTGCTCACATGAAGATAATTAGCTGCACGAAATTACTTGAGGTTACGCTGTGCTACTATAATTCTGTAGCCACCTCCTGTTGCTATTGTAGTGAGCTCAAGTGTTGTGAATATCCACTTAAAATGCTGTGATGTTAATTATCTTCATGTGAGCAGTTTGTCACTCCAGTAAATTGCCCATTGCAGTAAAAAGTGGTCTCTTGTGTATTTTTCACTGTGTTTTGTGCAATATCATAAATCTTGAATAATACCATGGATTCCACACAAAGTGCCACTGGTGATGCTGGAAGTGCTCCCAAGAAGTAGAGAAAAGTCATGACATTATAAGAAAAAGTTGAATTGCTTGATATGTACCACAGAGTGAGGTCTGCAGCTGAGGTTGCCTGACAAATCCAGGATAAGGACTATTGTGAAAAAAGAAAAGGAAATTTCTGAATCCGCCACTACAGCTACACCAGCAGGTGTGAAAACCTTGCACTTTTCCAGAGACACCTTTTAAAAAATCTCCTATTGAAAATGCGGCTTTCATGTGGGTGTAGAACTGCTAAAAGAAAGGCGTGACTATAGACTCTGACACGATTCAAGAAAAAGTGAAGTCATTATATGACAATTTAAAGCAAAAGAAAGATGAAGGATCTACAGCTGTAGAATTTAATGCCCGCAAAGGATGGTTTAAAAATTTAGGAAGACATTTGGCTTAAAAAACTGTCAAGATAACAAGAAAAGCAGTTTCTACCAACCAAGAGGCAGCAGACAAGTTCCCAGATGCCATTAAAACAATCACTGGGAAGGAAGGATATCTGCCTGAACAGGTTTTTAATGTTAGATGGAAGTGTCCTATTCTGGAAAACAATGCTACAGTCATTTATCAGTAAAGAAGGGAGCACCAGGATTTTGAGGCAGAAAGGAATAGGCTAACTTTACTGTTTTGTGCAAATGCAGTCAGGTTTATGATCAGGACTGCCCTTATTTATAAAGCTGCTAACCTCTGAGCCTTGAAGGGAAGAGATAAACACCAGTTGCCAGTCTTTCCATTGTACAGCACGAAGGCCCAGACAATGAGAACGTTTTTTTATGGGTTGGTTCCATTGGTGCTTTGTCCCTGAAGTCAGGAAGTACCTTGCCAGTAAGTAACTGCCTTTTAAAGTTTTTTGTTTTTTTTGATATTGGGCAATGCTCCTGGCCACCCAGAACCCCATGAATTCAACACAGAAGGCACTGAAGTAATCTACTTGCCCCCATATACAACCTCTCTAATTCAGCCTCTAGATCAAGGGGTCATAAGGATCTTTTAGGCTCGTTACATGTGATATTCTACAAAAATGATTGTCAACACTATGGAAGAGAACATCAATGGAGGGAACATCATCAAAGTTTAGATTACACTACTGAAGATGCTATCATTGCTATAGAAAAAACCATGAAACTCATCAAGCCTGAAACAATTAATTCCTGCTGGAGAAAAGTGTGTTCAGATGTTGTACATAACTTCATAGAATTTACAACAGAACCAATCAAAGAAATCAAAATAGATTGTGGATGTGGCAAAAAGATGGCAGGGTGAGGGCAGGTTGAAGATATCAAGATAAGGAAGGATCTTGGAGAAATTCAAGAGCTAGTAGACACTGCACCATAGGAATTAGCAGATGACTTGATGGAGATGAGTGTTTCTGAATCAGTGCCAGATGATGAGGAAGAAGACATAGAAGAAACAATGACAGAAAACAAACTGGCATAGACAATTGGCAGAATGGTTCCGATTATTTGAGAGTGGTTTTAACCTCTTTTATGGCATGAACTTTTTTTTTTTTTTAAGGTTTCTAAGACTTCATTTGAGAATTAAAAACAATTTTACAAACATTGCAGTTTTTGTTTTCTTTCATTTCTTTTGTTTTAAAGACAACATTAAAACAGCAGTTTAGCATCAGAAATGAAGACTGATGAGTTTTTTTTCTCAGTTTCCATCCACCAAAACATTTGCCAGCCTCCTGCAAGGTGAATTCTAACTGCAGCCCAAGTGGGGCTCAAGCCGCTCTGACTGCCAGAGAGGACCAGTGAGTGAAACTGACAGGGTCAGGAGAAGGAAAAGATACACAGACTCTCACTACTTTTGCAAGACACTTTCTTCCTTGTTCTCACTAAATTATTTGAACACTGTCAAGACTCAATATCTCCTTCTAAATGGAAACAATGACATGTCTCTCAATTCCAGCAGCTCTTTTCCGAGATCAATCCCCACATCTTCTCATTGCCCCAAGTTTTTGAAACTTCTCTCTTTTTCTGTTCTCTTCTTCTTGACTTGGGGGTCCTCCTGAGATGCTTCTCTCAGACTCTGGCTCCTACCTGACATTTAGAAACAGTCCCTCTCAAGTGAGGCTTTTCTAAACCAGGGGCGACCACCCGCTGTCTTCTGCGATGGCTGTGCAGTCTGATGAGCACGAAGCCACTGGGAGAGACTCAACATAGGTTTTGGAGTCTTAGCCAGGAACTGCGTGTCTGTAGTGCCAGCTACTTGGGAGGCCAAGTGGGAGGATTTCTTTCTTTTTTTTTTTTTTTTATTATACTTTAAGTTCTAGAGTACATGTGCATAACGTGCAGGTTTGTTACATATGTATACTTGTGCCATGTTGGTGTGCTGCACCCATCAACTCGTCAGCATCCATCAATTCGTCATTTATATCAGGTATAACTCCTAATGCAATCCCTCCCCCCTCCCCCCACCCCATGATAGGCCCCAATGTGTGATGTTCCCCTTCCGGAGTCCAAGTGATGTCATTGTTCAGTTCCTACCTATGAGTGAGAACATGCGGTGTTTGGTTTTCTGTTCTTGTGATAGTTTGCTAAGAATGATGGTTTCCAGCTGCATCCATGTCCCTACAAAGGACGCAAACTCATCCTTTTTTTTTTTATGGTTGCATAATATTCCATGGTGTATATGTGCCACATTTTCTTAATCCAGTCTGTCACAGATGGACATTTGGGTTGATTCCAAGTCTTTGCTATTGTGAATAGTGCCGCAATAAACATACGTGTGCATGTGTCTTTATAGCAGCATGATTTATAATCCTTTGGGTATATACCCAGTAGTGGGATGGCTGGGTCATATGGTACATCTAGTTTTAGATCCTTGAGGGATCACCATACTGTTTTCCATAATGGTTGAACTAGTTTACAATCCCACCAACAGTGTAAAAGTGTTCCTATTTCTCCACATCCTCTCCAGCACCTGTTGTTTCCTGACTTTTGAATGATTGCCATTCTAACTCGTGTGAGATGGTATCTCATTGTGGTTTTGATTTGCATTTCTCTGATGGCCAGTGATGATGAGCATTTTTTCATGTGTCTGTTGGCTGTATGAATGTCTTCTTTTGAGAAATGTCTGTTCATATCCTTTGCCCACTTTTTGATGGGGTTGTTTGTTTTTTTTCTTGTAAATTTGTTTGAGTTCTTTGTAGATTCTGGATATTAGCCCTTTGTCAGATGAGTAGATTGCAAAAATTTTCTCCCATTCTGTAGGTTGCCTGTTCACTCTGATGGTAGTTTCTTTTGCTGTGCAGAAGCTCTTTAGTTTAATTAGATCCCATTTGTCAATTTTGGCTTTTGCTGCCGTTGCTTTTGGTGTTTTAGACATGAAGTCCTTGCCCATGCCTATGTCCTGAATGGTACTACCTAAGTTTTCTTCTAGGGATTTATGGTATTAGGTCTAACATTTAAGTCTCTAATCCATCTTGAATTAATTTTCGTATAAGGAGTAAGGAAAGGATCCAGTTTCAGCTTTCTACTTATGGCTAGCCAATTTTCCCAGCACCATTTATTAAATAGGGAATCCTTTCCCCATTTCTTGTTTCTGTCAGGTTTGTCAAAGATCAGGTGGCTGTAGATGTGTGGTATTATTTCTGAGGACTCTGTTCTGTTCCATTGGTCTATATCTCTGTTTTGGTACCAGTACCATGCTGTTTTGGTTACTGTAGCCTTGTAGTATAGTTTGAAGTCAGGTAGCGTGATGCCTCCAGCTTTGTTCTTTTGACTTAGGATTGTCTTGGCAATGCGGGCTCTTTTTTGGTTCCATATGAACTTTAAAGTATGGCATGAACTTTCTATGACACAAGGACTGAAACTAAAGCAAATGGTGGAAGAAGGGTTAGTACTGTATAGAAAGATTTTTAGAGAAATGAAAAAAGTCAGACAGAAATTACTATGTATTTCTTTAAAGTTACACCAAGTGTGCCTGCCTCTCCTGCCTCCCCTTCCACTTCCTCCACCTCTTTTACTTCTGCCATCCCTGTGATAGAAAGACCAACCCCTCCTCTTCCTCCTCCTCCTTAGTTTGCTCAACATGAAGATGGCAAGGATGAAGACATTTATGATGGTCCACTTCCACTTAGTGAATAGTAAATATATTTCCTCTTCCTTGTGATTTTCTTAGTTACATTGTCTTTTCTCCAGCTTATTTCATTATAAAAATAAGTATCTATCTATCTATCTATCTATCTATCTATCTATCTATCTATCATCTTTCTCACAAAATATATGTTAATTGATTAATGTTATCAATAAGGCTTCCAGTCAACTGTAGGCTATTAGTAGTTTAATTTGAGGGGAGTCTAATGTTATATGCAGGTTTTTAACTTCACTGGGGGGGGGGGGGGTCAGTGCACCTAATGTTACCCTGCATTGTTCAACGGTAAATCATTCATTGTCAACTGTAAATCAGTGCTATATGGCAGAGGCATTGCTGTATGCTTAGCATATAGTAAGTATGTGATAAATATATGTTGACTTAATAATAAAGAATGAATATTTCCTATGACATGATTATCTCACATTTTTCTTTGAGCTGATTTCTAGTTATTCTAGCCCTATCAATAAATTGCCTCTGGTCTTGATCATGTCAGCTTCTGTTGAGTTTGTCAAATCGTTCAGCCATTCTTATGATAAAACTGCTAACCCTTTTATCACACATTCTAATTTCAGTCACTACAACTAGACTCAAAACATAAAGAAAAGGAAATCATTCTTTTAATAAATTCCTCTTTCCAAGCAAAGCAATCTGAATTACTGCAGTAAAATCTGCTATCCTACTGGACCTGTGGACACATTTACAACAGTATAAAGAAAATGAGAACTCCGTGGTCAGATCTTTACTAGGGGTCACTCATAGTAAACAGTGCTCAAGGCACCAGGAAGTATCCCTTCAACCAGAGTGTAGTTATAGTGGCAACCCTGGCACTGTTAGTTTTTTTCTTTTTTAGTTGAATAGTGTTTTCCTCCTTTTTGACTCTCACTACTCTTCCTAGAGTAGCATGTGCCTTTGGTGTGAGTGAGGGACAAAATCTCTCTGGTAGTTCCCACCTGCTGTGGGATGCGTTGCACATCCAAGTTCCCTGAGCAGAAGACACAGTTGACAGGAATGCCTTAGTTTTATTTAACTTCTGTAGTGTCCAGAATGTGGTTGGTTCTTTGGTCTCTCACCTTCAGTGTTAAATCTTTAAATCCTAATACATGATTTTAGAAACATGAGGATTTTAGAAACACGAGGAACTACTTTTAAAAAGGATTCTATGCATTAAATATTGGGATGAAGTTTTACTGAGCGTTCACAGACACACTAATGACAGATTAGAACATTCCACTCATCCCAGAGAAAGAATCCCATGTTGTATAGTTAAGTGCAAATGTAACATGAAATACACCTAGTGTATTTAGTACGCATAGTGTACTTCAGAATGTAAATAAACATTCTGAAGTCAGGGCTCCTATCACAGTGAGGTCTAACCCTGTGTTTGTGAATCCTGCAAACTGTGCCTTAAGCTGAGCAGTCTGTGTCTGTGTCTGCAGCCCCTCGATCACAGCACTCTGCTGTTCCTAATCATGAAAGCCCTGTTCACAGGAAGAATCTCTTTCCTCCTACCAGGGTCTGACCTGAAGGTAACATCCCCATTTGGGCAGAGCCATAAAACCATTGTCAACATTAACACCCCTGAAGAGACCTGTTGGTTGACCTCGGCCATGTTTCATTCATTTTAACAGATGTTCTCATTTAGCCATTTTCATTTCAAGCATTTGAACAAAGTGTTATCTTTATTGATATGACATTCTTTTGTCAGGAGGACATTTAGAGACTAAATGTTATCATTTAGCCACTTCCATTTCATGAGTTTTAACTCTTATCTTTAACTGTTAGATAGTGACACTATTTTGTCACTAGCATAGGACTTCCTGTGGGATGTTAGGTGAGTGACTTAACTACCTGGGCCTTGGCCTCCCTTTCTGCAAATTGCAAACAATCGGCCTATTCAATCTCCTTGGTCTATTCCAGTACTAAAAGTTTTACGAGTAAAAACTAAGTAGATAAATTAGGCATTTTCACGTTTCCTTTCTTTTCTTTTAATAGTCCTATAGAAATTTGTGAGAGAATAGAGTAGGATATTAACTTTCTTCTGTTTGACACCCAGGTGATTCCTGTGCTCAGACAGCGTTTGAGAATTCACTTGCACAAAGTGGACTGGTAGTTTCCCCTGGCCAGCCAGGCTACAAGCCAGCTGCTCAAGATACTAGCCTACTGCTTCTCCTAATTTAGAAACTAATATTAATGTCCTGGGTGCCTTCTCCTTGTAGTCTACATTGAACATTGTTCTGTGCTTTGTACATGACAGGCAGAGTGATTTTTTAAAAGGTAAATTTTTTTTCTTGTCATTCTCACGTCTTTCATGCTTCCCACATTTCTCTTGTTTAATTGCTCCAGCCATGCTTGCTTGCTTTCTTTCAGTTTCTGGAAGGCACTGAGCTCTCTTGCCTCAGAGGAGCATATTTTCCTCTGCCTGAGTTACTCTCTTGTGTCTCCTCCCCAACTTCCTCTCTCCTTTCCTCAGTTTCTCATATAGCCTGTGCCTTCCCATTTCTGATATCTCAACTTAAACGTTGATATGGTTTGGCTCTGCGTCCCCACCCAAATCTCATCTTGAATTGTGATCCCCACATGTGGAGGGAGAGACCTGATGGGAGGCGATTGCATCATGGGGGAAGTTTCCCTTGTGCTGTTCTCATGACAGTAAATGAAATCTCTCGAGGTCTGATGGTTTAGAAGTGTGGCACTTCCCCCTTTGCTTGCTCTCCTGCCGCCATGTAAGATGTACTTTGGTTTCCCTTCACCTTCTGCCGTGATTGTAAATTTCCTGAGGCCTCCCTAGCCATGCAGAACTGTGAGTCAATTAAACTTCTTTTCTTTATCAATTACCCAGTCTCAGGTAGTTATTTATAGCAGTGTGAAAATGGGCTAACACAAACGTCATTTTTCAAAGGAGCCCTCCTTGACCACCCAATCGAAGGTAGGTGGTTCCTATAAATCCCTGTCATAGAGCTTCGAGAGTTGCTAACATAGCTTTAATTGCAATTTGTAAATTTTTATTTTTTGTTTTATTTATCATCTGCTTTCCCATGAAACTTTAAGCTCTGTGAGGAAAAAGATCATGCATTATTTATTTTGCCAGTGCATATCTATTGCTCAGCACATAATACCTGCTCTATGAATATTTGTTGAATGAATGAAAGAGTATCATTAATGCCTCTTCAACAATATTATCTGTACTTACTGTTGATTCCTTAGATTTCCTGTGCTTCATCAGCTAGAGAGATGAAATCCATTACCAGGATGAAAAGAATATTTTATAGGGTAAGAATTCTAAATCCTTATATTAAAACACTTTGTTTTTCAAAATATGAAAAATTTCTTCTCTTATATCTATACTTTATCTGCAGATTGGAAACAAAGGAATCTACAAAGCCATCAGTGAACTGGATATTCTTCTTTCCTGGATTAAAAAATTCTTGGAAAGCAGTCAGTAAACCACAGCCAAGTGCATTGATTTTATAGTTATTTTGAAATACAATGAGAACTGTTACAAATATGTTTATAACAGTCTGTTTCTTTTAAAAACTTTTTAACACAATACTGACAGCATGTTAGGTGATTCAGAATAGACAAGAAGGATTTAGTGTAATAAAGTTTTGGAGATAAGTTGTCACTAATTTGCACATTTTCTGTGTTTTCAAATAATGTTTCCATTCTGAACATGTTTTGTTATTCACAAGTACATTGTGTCAACTTAATTTAAAGTATATAACGTGAGTTAACTCATGTAATATTTATGTGTGTCGGGGGGTGGGTGATGTGGGAGGTGAAGGGTAATGACAGATTTCTGGAATGCAATATAATGTTATTGAGACTTAAATAGATGTTATGTATATGAATGTCTATTTAAGGGTTTGAAAATTATTAATTATGCCCAGTGTGAACTTAGTACTTAACAAATTTTGATTCTAATTAAATAAATTGTGTTTCTTTCTCCTGGGTATCCTTTTCATGACAGCATGCTAGAATTTCATGGAGTGCAAGGGGTAACTACAAGATAACAGCAAATAAGATACACAAAGTAACTAACTGCTTGGAATGATTTACCAGGAATGCCTTTGACAGGAAACTCAAGCCACTAACACCACAAGGAACCAAGATCAAATGATGCTGAATCTTGCTAACACACCTTCAGGGTGCTGTAAAGTTAGGAAAGTTCATAAAAGCCAAATAAAAGTCTAAATGCAGCTCAAATTCCACCACACTCAACTTTTCATAATGTCTAAAAACCCCATCTACATACTTAGCCCTTCAGTTAAATGAGTAATACGGCCTAACGATTGTTCTGCATTAAAGGGACTCTGCTCAGTGCTATACAGCATGGAAATACAGCATGGAAAACAGGAGTAGTTTCTGATGGCACATCCTGGGCCACAAGCCAGTTCATTCCACAAGGCTTTCACTGTGCCCCTCCTGCACACTGACAATTCTGGGACTTGGCACCTTTTGTATTCATAGTTGGGAATTCACCAAGGTCTTCATGGATTGTGTCTCTGGCAGCTTTTCTCTTCATTGCTTTCCCAGCACCTAGTTCTTCGTTTCAGTCATGGGGTCATTAGGCTGTTCACTAGGAACTACCCTCTCTTGATTGATTTCATATTCCAAAGTGATCCCTTTCTGCTTTTCCCCATCAACACACTGTGGTCCCATGTCTGATCTCTTCTGGGGATCTCATTCCTGGACAAGTATACAGGACAGGAAAGGGTGGTGAGCTGCAGGGCATTGGTGAGGGGAGATGGAGGACTGTCTTCATCTTGCTATTTCCCCTGAGCTTCCCGGGCAGGTTCCTGGGCCATCAGCAGCAGGGCAGTCTTCTTTCCTGAGAAACATCTGAAAGAGCTGGAATCTGGGGGATCAGGAACCTGCTACCTGGCTTTGCCAAGGACAGGGGGAGATGATGCACTGACAGCCTTTCCTTGATCCACTTTTAGGGTTCTCAGCATTTTCCAGGATTCAGCACCACTGGCAGCTGAGTTGAAGTGTGCTGGACTTCCATAGAGGCCAGAGTAGCCCCCAGTCTTGGTCACAAACCATTTTTAAGCTGTCCCATTTCTTGGTGTCTCTAGGCATGAGAAGGGCTGAGAAACATTCATTTCCCAGTCAGCAAAGAAGTATTTATTATGGGGGCTTTAGATTCTTAGGAGTAAAATTGCATTTGCCTCCCCAGTGTTTCTGGGTGATTGAATTTAGTATTTGTTTGTTTGATTGTTTCCCAAGTTCTTTGGTTTTCCAGAACAGTCAAGAGGTTGCTAAACTCAGTCAGGAGCAATAGAGGAATTTAAAAGTCACCACTGTGTGAAAAATCAATATCCAAGTGCTGGTGCCTATTCACAAACTTCTCAAATGCTGGGGCAAAAGCACAGTTTTTGCGTGCTTTAGTAAGGACTGGTATATTGAAAGGGCAGCAAAAGAGAGAAGCTGTATTCTTGTGCACAGTGGGGACCCTGTGTCTTGGTGGTGTTGCTGTGGGCTCAGGGGTGAAGCCCTCTGATTTACAGGTCCCACTCTAGATTTTATCAGAACCAGGGATGATGACACATTGGGAAATGACTGCACATCCCTGAACCCACATGAGCTGCTGTACAAACCCTAAACCTGTTTAACATTTGTAGGAGGCGATCCCTTTTGGTAGATCCCTCTTGGATGACACAAAGAGACTAAATATCCCATTAAGATGTTTTGTCTGGCCGTCTCTTGTTTCTTCTCTCTGCCAGGTGAGGACACAGAGAAAATACAAAAACATAAAAAAAATTTTAAAAGATACTTTTGTCTGTCAGCCATTATATCAGGCCTAGCTCAGGATAGAGCAGAAGGAGCTTGAGTACCAGCGGGTAGCATGGAGTGTTGCAAAGAACCCTTCGGCAGGGTTGAGAGACCAGGCCGGCCCCCATTTCCTTCAGGTCTCTGTGGCATCATCAGTGGGTCACCTGCACAAAACAGTGACACCCAGCCCCCCACCAACCCCTCCTCGCTTTTCTCGAAACCACTCCTCTCCTGCTGGCATGCTGTGTTTGTTTTTTGATGGTCTCTACTGTATCAGAATATTGGCTCTGGAAGGCTGGGCTTTTGTCTATTTTATTCTCTCTAGGGTCCTCAGCACCTAGAGCAGGCCCTGAACCCTGAGGAATGGAATATATCAGTGTTTCCTGACTTTAATTCTCCAAATGCGCTTATACTCTTATTTGTGTAACAATGAATTTAAATTAACACATTATTTTATTTGGCCCAAATAAAGCATAAATATATGGCTCTAAAAATAGATAACTTACACAAATACATTCCTAACCGAAACACGTTTATATGTGTATACACAGAATCACTTTGCAAACCCTGGGCAGAACGTGTCTCACACATTGGGAAACACTGCATTATAATGAATTTCCACTGCCTCATTCTGCCTCAAACTTAGAAATATATGAAATTAGAACCAGATCATTTTAATCTGCCCACAGATACCAGTTTAGAAAAAGTCAAGCCACGATGTTCAGGTTTCAAAATGGTTTCAGAGCTCCCGTCATTTTTTCCGGAGATGGAGGGACAAAAGCACACTCACCCTGTCAGTCACTCCATGTTTCTGATGACTGTGGCTCTTGATAGAGGGTGCTAGGATAGTGGCATGACCCTTGTTCTTCTCCCTCAGCCCCGGTCAAGAGGTCATGGTGGATACAGCTCCGAGGGAGGCAGGAAAGCTACAGGAGTGTGTGAGGCTTGTGGATTGTTCAGATGCACACACAGCGGTAGGAACAAAAAGTGAAAGCTCAGTCAGGTTGAGCTGGAGTAGCAGCAGAAAATCTCAAAAATAGGACGGGTGTATTGGTTCATGCCTGTAATCCCAGCACTTTGGGAGGCCGAGGCAGGCCGATCACCTGAGGTCAGGAGTTTGAGACCAGCCTGGCCAACATAGTGAAACCCTGAGTCTACTGAAAATACAAAACTTAGCCGAGCTTGGTGGCGCGCATCCGTAATCCAAGCTACTTGGGACTGAGACAGGAGATTCGCTTGAACGCGGGAGGTGGAGGTTGCAGTGAGCAGAGATCGCGCCACGGCACTCAAACCTGGGTGACAGTGAGACTCTGTCTCAAAACAACAGCAGCAGCAACAACAACAACAACTAACTCAAAAGCTGATGCAGAACTGTGTTGTGAATTACTATTCATCATGAGAATTCATAAGAATGGATGTCCTTCACTATGGCTGTGAGTTATGAACTAAAATGAAAACCAATCAATTCTATAAATATTTTATTGGATGTTCTGCTAGTCACGCAGTCATGGCTGAGGTGTAATGATAAATAAAACTCATAGTTTCTCCCTAGCAATTAGAAACTAGGAAGGAAGATACATATGAAGACAATTAGTGCAATGCAAGCGATCATGGAGATATGCACAAAGTGCAGTGAGGTGGAGGTTCGCACTTTGCAGAGGAGGTGAGCCTTGAGAGAACATCATTTAAGACTCAGCTCAGGTGTCACCTCTTCCAGCAATGCTTCCTTGATCCCTCCACTCCTAGGATAGCTTAGATGCACCTTGCAAAGCACATTTTCAGAATAGCACTTATCGCATCGTATTATAATTTTATTTGCTGCTTGAGGGGGGATCAGAGCTAAAGAAATAGTTTAGAATGACTCTAGATTTCAACATTTTCTACTAATTTGAAGTAAATAAAGATGCAAAAATGCATTGAAATGAGAGTCTACCATCTCATTTGGCCAAACACAGAAATGCCTTGAAATGTGGACTCTATAGAAGCCTGGCATGTCATAATTTAAAAAGACCAATGAGGATGCATTGTCCAACTTTGCATCTTATACTAGAATCTCCTTCCTAACACTGTCCCCATCTAACTTATGCTTGACCATTTATAGTTAAGAAAGACTAGTGACCTCTTGAAGAGCCCTCACTAACTCCAAATAATCCTTCGTATTAGAAAATTATTCATATTAATCTGAAATCTGTCCTCTTGAAATTTATATACATTTTCCTAGTTACAAACCTATAGTTTCCTATATTACAAAAAATAATATGTTTGTTGTAAAACTGAAATAACACCTAGGTATATAAACTAATCATACCTCACTACCTTTCCACCTCTACTTTCCCAAGTAAGCCTATGATGGCAGTTTGTGGGGATGTTTCCATAATTTTTTAAATTTTTCCAACAACAGTATAAATATATGTTCATATGGAGTATCTTCCCCTTTTTTAGAAACAAAAATGTTATCATATCATTTATTCTACCCTTCAACCAGCTCTTTCCACTTAACACATCAGGAACATTCTTCCAGGTATGTAAATGTGTGTATACACAGGTCTGGGTATGCATGCATGTATATGCATATGGGCAGATATAAACATATATTTTTATATAAAAATAAAAATGATATATTATCTACAAATTCTATATTTTGCATATATATTTATTTACTCAGTCGCAGCTAATTTCAGTTTTGTTCATATAGCACAGGCTGTAAATGTGTGTCTTAATCCGTGCTCTTATTTTTACAGAAATGCTTTCTAGGAGCAGGATTGTGGGATTAGAACGTATGCCAAATACTGCCAAAGTACTTTCATAACTATTTCATTGCTAATTTTTCTTCACATTCTTTCTTGTTAAAATTGGATATTATCAATATTTGAATATTTTTTGCCAGTCTGGCAGCTGCAAATTATATCACATTGTTTTAGTTTGCATTCCCCTTAAAGCTTGTTAAAGTGATCATTCTTTTATATGTAGATTCTATTTACATTTTCTTTTTTGAGATATTCCCCCAAATGTCCTATGGGCCATTTATTTAATAAGTTTGAAATCTTACCTGAATCTAATTTCAAACGGTACAATTAAAGTAAAATATAATCAAGTTTAACATTTCAAATAATCAATAGAGAGAAACACCCCCTGGAAAGGCACATTGTGCAGTCTCTCCACCGCCTTAGCATCTCTCAGGAAGAGACTGCTGTGAGGATGGCTTCTCCTTGCATCCCTCAGCCTAGACTGGGGAGTGCTCCACACCAGCTCTTGCTGCTTTGGGAATCCAAGGGAGAGGGAGAAACCCACCATGAATGTAAATATTTGCACCTGTTGTGGGAGGTAGATGTGGAGACTGAGAATCCTGTAGGGTTAAGGCAAGCCCTTCACTTACCTATTCAGGACCTGCTCAAAGCTTCTCCAAACTCCCTCTGCTTCCCACTCCTGCAAAACAAGAGGGCAGATCATCCTACTGATTTGGGGTGAGAAATACTTGCGCTACTTTCCCATGAATTAACTTCAATCCATTAACTCCCAGCGGCCTTTAAGGACCAGGGATGTTGCCCCGGTATCTTCTGGAGCCCACTCTTCCCCCTCCATTAAATACCTTGGTGTACCACTGGTTTTATGTTTTTAACTTCTTAGGAAAAAGTGCTTTGTAAGTAAAGGTAGTTGGTATAAATAAATTCTTCCTAAAGATAGATAAAAGTATCTAAGAGATGTGGCTATCCTCGTTAAAATTGCAAACCTTTTACCATGACATTTCACATCTCATTTTTCCCTCTCCATAACATGTATCATGTTCTAACATACTATATAAACTACTTACATATTATTTCCATTTAGTATTGCCTGGCTTCTTCTACTAGAGTTTAAATTTCATGAGGGGAGGGATTTTCATATGTTTTGTTCACTGTTGTATGTCTAGTATCTAAACAGTGTCATACATAAGTGTGTGCTCAATACACTTCTCTTGCATGAGTAAATGAGTGGAATCTGTGTTCAAAGATAAGGGGAAAGAACCAAGAGAACCCCATTGCCAAGGATGTTAAAAATTCCAACCGTGGCTGGTTCCTAACCTCACCCTCTATGACAGGATAGAAACTCTTGTAAGTGGTAGGTAAAATGGCTCCCAACCATGTGGTCATATATTCTTTAAACAGAACTATTTTCAAAGAGGTTGGTTCAAATAAGGCTCTAATGTTTTCTATTTTCCATTTACCCATATCATTTATGATTTAGTCCTTTTAGATTAGGCTTAGAGTGGCTTAGACTGAGAAGGTATATTTGGGGGTTAGACATGGACAGCCACAAATGTCATTAACTTTTGCAAAATAAGATGACCTTTTGAGACTTTTTTTTTGGAACTGGTGTGAAAGCATTCTCTTCAAAGAAATTAGGTCCCTCTGGTACTTTTTGGTCATTTTCAAAATTTGGTGATAATTTCCTGCAAGGTAGCATAGAGGATGGTCGAGTCCCAGCTTTTCATCCATATGTTGTGGTTGGGAGCCTACTCTAGGGTCCTCTAGTCACAATGATTGGTGCAGACTTAGGAATGGGCCTATGACCCAACAAGGCCCAATTAGAGTGGATTCCAGGATTTGCAAATGAGTTCTGGAAAAAGAGTCTTTCTCTTTTCTATGAACTATAAGCTTGGAAGAGTATTGGTTGGAATTGCTGCAGCCATCTTGCCACCATGAGCGCAGAGACTGGCTGAGAATCAAGCCAACATGTTAATCATTCAGTTCTGAAAATCCACTCTCCTCTGGGATTCTTTCTACCTCACTTAGATGCTGCTTCTTGATCTTGCAAGTGAGTTTCTTCTCTATCAGAACACTACAGATTGGAGGACTCAGGACTAGGTCGTGGCTTCTTCTAACCTCCACATACTCTGCTGCTCTCGATACAGCTAATTCAACCCCATGGCTTTAAATACTGTCAGTATGCTAACGTCTCCAGGATTGACCTAGTCCCTGAATTCCATTCTCACACATCCAGTTATGTACTTGATATTTCCATGTAAGACATCTCAAAAACAGTATGTCAAAACCAGAAAATTTGTTTCTCCTAAAATCAGTTCATTCTCTAGTATTCCACAGCCTGGTAATATAAGACATAAAGATATCATGGTTAAGCACACAGATTCTGAAGCCGATAAAGTGGGGGTTCACTTAGAGACTGTAACTTAACAACCAAGTGAGGTTAATCTGTCCGTCCCTCTCTTCCCTTATCTGTACAATAGGGATGATGAGAATAGTACCTATCTTGTAGGGTTGCTGTGAGGTTTAAATGAGGTCATATATGTAAAGTGGTTAGAGCCATGACTGGTATATAATAAACATTTTATATGCATAAGTTGTTATTATTAGATGATAAGTTGTCACCTACTCAATTGCTAGGGCAATTTTTGCAATTACAAGCATCTTTGATTTCTTATTTTCCCTCATATCCTGAACCAAATTCATCAGCACATTCCTGCGCTTCTACCTCCCCAATATATCTCAAATCCTTCTGCTTCTCCTATCCCCATTGGTATACCCTGGCCCAGGTCACTGCCATGTCCCACCTGGACACTGCAAGAGTCCTCCTTCTAACTGGTCTTATTGTTTCCACTCATACCTTGCCCCTGAATCCAGCTTCATTGAGCTTCTAGAAAGAACTTAAGAAGTGTAAATCAAAGCATATCCCTTCCTGTTTGATGCCTTTTAATGGCTTCTCTTGCACTGAGAATAAACCTTATTATCTGGCCAAGAACGACCTACATTAATTGCCCAGCCTTTCTCTCTGACCTTGTCTCCTGGCCTGTGTTGTCTCTTAGCTGACCTTTCTGCTTCTGAAAGGTGCAAGTTCAGCTCTGTCCTGGGCATTTGTACTTGCTAGCTCCTCCCCCTGGAATACCCTCCCCCAGGCCTTCCCACAGTCAGTTCCTTTCATTTAGGTGTCAGCTCAAGTGTTTCTTCCTTTGACATGATGTTCCCTACCCAGCTGAGGAAGGATTTCCATCTACTCCTAGTAACTCCAAATCACCTTGGTTATTTCCTTCATATTATTCTCATGCTATGAAATTGTTGTTTGTTGATTTCCTTGTTTATTATCTTCCTTTCTTTGACTCTACTAAAATGTAAGCTTCATGAGAAGAGAGGTCTCATGCATATTGTCTGTGACCCTCCCCATCTATTCAATTTTGCTACCTCTCATATTCTCACTCCCATCCCTAGTCAAATGAGATTCCTTCTCTGGATTCTTCTTGCTTCCATGATACCTGTTAGTACTTGCAGAATGCCACTTGTCACACTGTATTGAAACCTTTGACTCCCTTGTCTGACACTTCCACCAAATCAAAGGCTCCTTAAGAGCAGGGTTTTATACCTTGTTGATCTTTGTAATGCCAACATTTAAAGGACAGCTTAGAACACAATAGGGCTCAACAGAGTCTAGTGGATGAATTAATTAAGCATGATTTATTACACGCAGCAAAAGTTTTGTCAAGTTTGTCAGAATGAAAAGAGGCATAATTAGTTATTTGAGGATAAAAGTAGTAATTCTCATATTAAGAGATGTTTTGAGGACGATTCTTGCTATTAATGTGTGGCAGAAGACTGCTTTGAGGAACATGGCATATGTTTGCTTTTTCTCCGTATTTCTGAACAGATGTTAACTCTTATAGATAGCTATTTATTTCTTTTAACCACTTGTAATTTTCCACTCAACAACCTCTAAAGGAGGTAGTAGAAGTATGTTTTATTAGTTTCAGAACAGATTTTTTTTAAGAGTCTGGCTCCATTCTTGGAAAGGTTGAGTTTATAACTTATTTTTAGAAATTTCTGTTCTTAAAACATAAAATAACTCTGTTTCTTGATGGTGCTTAATCTATTTTATTGCTATTCTGCTTTCCCCACAACTGTGCTTTCTAAATTCTGATATGTTGCATGATCCTCAGAAATATATTGACTGTGGCCATTTGGTTAAATGCATGGCCTAACATGTTGTTTTCACCAGACCAATCACCAGCTGGGTAATGATACAGATTATATTATCATGGAGCAAAATGGCACATGGGGCAGTTTGGGTGCACTGTTTTTTTAATCCTTAAAATAATCCCATGAGGCAGCATGAGCATTTTCTAACTTGTTTGCCTGACATTCAGGGAGTCCTTATCTGGCCTTTTACTCTCATCAGTCCTAACCCAAAATTCAGCATATAGTAGGTGTTCAACAAGAGTTTGTCAAATAAATGACTGAACAAGTTTAAAAATCCATCTCTCATTACCCTATGACACGTATGCCTCCTTCAAGATCAGTCTATTTTTTTTTAAAAGCCCTCAACACAAGACAAGCTTATTTCTGCTTTCATGTCCTTCTGTGTGCCAGATTGTCCATCTGCTATGTCTTCTTTACTCTTTTATTTCAAGATAAATTATATATTTTCTTCATGATCTCCTCTGCTCTACTGAGTCTTGCATGGCCACTGTAGCCCACAATGAATATTCCCTTTTGGTTAATTTCCCAATGTGATCAAAGATTGCCTATAAATGCATACTGAACTTTCTCTATGTACCTGATTTTGTGGAAACGATTTACAGTTCTGCTGTTTTATTCTGATATAGCTTTCCAAGTGTTTCTTCAAATTTTACTACACTGCATATTTTACTCATTTAGCCAACAAATATTTATTTGTTTTACTTATTAAGTGTCAGGCTCTGTCCTAAATGTTAAACAGGTGAACATACCATTCTCGATAGGGGGATGCAGAAATAAACAAATAAAGAAGTAAACATAAAGGATGTCAGAACAACAAGAACAAACAAGCAGGAGTAGGGGCGGTTTCAGGGCAGGGGCTGGTTTGCTCTTAAAAAAGGGCTGGTCAGGGCTGGGCGCGGTGTCTCACGCCTGTAATCCCAGTACTTTGGGAGGCCGAGGTAGACGGATCACGAGGTCAGGAGATCGAGCCCATCCTGGCTAACACTGTGAAACCCCGTCTCTACTAAAAATACAAAAAAATTAGCCAGGAGTGGTGGTGGGTGCCTGTAGCCCCAGCTATTCGGGAGGCTGAGACAGGAGAATCGCTTGAACCCGGGAGGCAGAGCTTGCAGTGAGCAGAGATCATGCCACTGCACTACAGCCTGGATGACAGAGCAAGACTCCGTTTCCAAAAAAAAAAGGCTGGTCAGAAAAAGCTCACTGATGAGGTCACATTTTTGCACAGACCTGAAGGATCCTTACAATGACGAAGGAGTAGAAAGTAAAAAGATTATTGATTTTGGTTTTGTAATTTATGTGGATGTAGAGACAGGCTTGGAGATGTTAAATATTTTTGGTAACCTTTACATAATTATCATGAAACAAAGCCATAATCTAGAAGATTTTACACTTCTCTGAGTCACCTGTTGTGCCTTATTTTCTCTCAGGTAAGTTTCTTAGTTATCTGGTTACTTTTAATAAATGGCAGAAACAACTTCTTAACTATGGAAGATTATGTTCTTTTGATTTATCAAATTATTTATCCATATATGTAGTGAATATATTTTCTGAATGAAAAATTGGGCAACAAACTCTGAAAAGTTCTGAAGTGCTCAGAGGGACAATGCGACCACATAATTGAAGTTGGCACCAAACCATGAATAAATGGTCATGATAAATATAGATGCCTTGGACATAACAGCAAACACTAACCACAAAGTAATGGTGTACTTGCCCTTAAGAAAGATACAAATGTGTGACTGAAATCAGCTTTTCTCACTCTGTTGCATGGAATATATAGTATTTCCTCAATATATTATTAGTTTTCCTGTTTTAAACTTACAAAAGTATTTTCTTATTTAACAAATTTAAGAAAATGGTGCTAACTATATTTTCTGTATGGGGAATTATAATGCCCTTTAGAATGTTACAGGTTGGAGAAGTTCCACATTAAAACAACTCTTTAACATGAGTTTCTAGAAGATTGTTTGTTCCAAGAATACACTGGCCTTGTAGACACTTAGTCAAATCAAGTGTCTTTGTTACCTAGAAAACAGTTTGGAAAACACCAATTCATACAAATGATAATCTTGAGATGAAGCGGAGCTAGAAAAGTGTATCATTAATAAAGAAGAAGAAAACCAACAACTACTGGATTTCTCTTCAAAGAATAAGAAAAACATTTAAGGAAGCAACATGCTGATATGATATGTATGTTTGCAGGAGATTAGAAAAGATTTTAATAAGTATATAGACAATAATTTTTATGTTTGCTATTTGTATTCACTGAAACAAAGTGAATGTCCTAAGTGTGAAATGCCCTGAAGAGACATCTCAGATTGCTGCTTCCTGCTCACCTCATCTACTGAAAAAATGCTCCGTGTCACCACAGTGACTTGCCTTTACCCACAAATGAGGAACTCAGTTTTATTTCCTAGATAAAATGGAAGCACCAACAATATTCACTTTTTTTCTGTTCATGTGTAACATCTTGGGAATGACCAATGACACTTTGCTACTGAGAAAGAAAACTTTTCATGGTAGTAGTAACCACAGATCCGGATGATGACTCACATTATTACATTAGTAACATCTTTCGCTCTATACTCCACACAAGGAAAAAAATGCTGAATGCAAAACCACAACCTCAGCTGTCGGTGGAAATGATAGTTAATGGTGCTTTGCTGCTACACTGGGGCCAATTCTTGGTAGAGAGGATTATCTTGAATGTGGTTTCTGAATCAATAGATCAGTACGAATTGTGGCACAAATTATATGATATAATTGATTATCATACTTAAAAAATAGTTTGAATCTTTTTTGTAAGAGAAATCTGGTTATAAATTATATTAAAAATATAATTTTGTAAATAATATATATGTAGATATAGATAAGCTATAAACAACTCAAAAGGCCCCTAGATATGGAATCAGTTAATGCTTTCTATAAGCTATTTCAAAGGCTACTCTAAATTATGGTGGGAATAATTTTGGGCTTCAAAGTATCAATTTGGAAATCCTAAAGCATACACTGGAGAGTTATGATAATCAAAATGGCCAAGACAAGTCCTAGGAGATAATAGCATTTAGTTGAGTGCCTTTAAGAAAATCTAGATTTATCAAATAGTTGGTCAATTTTCACAAAATTGCTGAAACAAAATATATTTCAGAATAATATCGGCTTTCTGTGATCATTTCTACACTTGTAAAGTTCAATCTCTAAAAATGTTGGAATGACCTATTTTTCCCCTCAAGTATCACTTAAAAGAGAGCTTTCAGGCATATGATTCACTTAGATTTTTAATTTCTCAATAGTTTTTAAAATAATCTTCTCTGAGAGTGTTGTCAAGGTAAATTCTAAAATGCAGTGTTTTAAATTTGTCATGTAACAGGACATTTTACTTCAGAGCTCGCAACTGGTGACCATAATATCAAATGTAAAAGAAAAATAAATCCTTTGCTACTATTCTGTAGTGTGGATTTATTAGTGTCACCTCTGAAGCAACTACAGGTAATGATGCTGCCAACAGAAATTTTAGGTGGATTGTGATAAGCATTTCAAAGAAAGTTTTGCCTATTTTCCATAAGCAAGTTTCCCAATTAATAAACCAATACTCCTTTAAGTGGCTCATTCTTTTCTTTTTGGATAATGATTTTGAAGGAGAGCTTTCTGAGATACATTACATAGGTTTCTCTTACAATAAGTTTACTCTATGTCTCTCAACTTCAGTTTCCTCCTCACTGAAATGAATACTTTCAATTCAGAGGCTCCTAAGTTCCCTCCTAGCTCTCATATCTCCTACTGGCTGTAGGCATGTTGGTGGGTGAGCATGGGTCATATTCACTTCTTCCTTTCTGTATGTGGTTTCTCTTTCTTAGGAGCCCTTCTTCCGATGGCCTTATCTGTTGGTATTCATGCAGACTTGGACATCCTCTTCCCCAGGGGTTCCTGAAGGAATCCAGAGCTCCTTTTCCTCTGGGAAATAAGACCATTGCTCCCTCAATCTCCTGGTAACCACTGGCAGGATTGAAGAGGGAACCCGTAACTTTGTGTCCCTGGTGAGATCTTCAACGTTCACAGCCTCTCCATCACTCTCAGCTTTGTGACTACCAAGGATAATCCTATGATGCTCTTTATGCTTGTTTAGGACGGAGGGCCCAAGAAGCCCAGGACATCCAGGTGACCCCTCCATCCCAAGGCTTTCATTTCCATGATGGCACTGCACTTCCTTTTCCCTCACCTCATCTTCCACCTATCTCCAGCTTCTGAAACCCTTTCATTGTGTCCCCTGAACTCACTGTCAGTCACCAGCAAGATCCCTTGTATCTTTAACACTTTCTCTGAACTTTGCTTTCTTACTGTAACTGACCTGACTGTCCACTGGAGACCTGGTTCCTTTGCAGATTTCTCTAGATGCAGCTGTTTTCTTTCCCTTTTCTCTTGCACCTTGGGCATGTAGGCAGAGGTAGTTTAAGTACCATTCTTGTGTTTCATCAAAGCACACCCCATTCTCCCTCTCTTCTTCTTAAAACTTTTTTGTGTCTTCCTGCTTTAAATATCCTATCATCAGACTACATTATCCACCAATCCCCATAGTCATCATGTACTGATCCCTCAGGTGCTTCTCCTCACTCTAGACTATTGCTCACTGTCACACTCTTCAACACCACCAGGTATCATACACTTCAATATGTGTACATATGGTACTTCAAACATGTTGGTGTCTGTTCCTGAACTCTCTTCCACTCAGATCTTGCCCTTTATCTTACTTTAGCCAATCCTTCCCATTGGGATCCTAGAACTTGCATTGTAATAGCAACAGCCCCCATTCCCCACATTATCTCAATGACATGACTCCTACTCTATGACTTTTCAGCTTACTCTTTCTATAACCCACTCTAGCTGTCATTGAATTCCAATGGAATTGAAAGAAACCATTATTCTTAGCGTCTTTTCACCATAACTCTCCATTTTATGTCTTAACTTCCCTCATTGTCGCACCTCAATTCCCTGGTCTGTCATTTGTTCTTGTCTTCCTTCATTGTATTCTCCTGGAAAAACTCCAATCATGGCTAAATCCAACTCTCTGCTGTCTACCCTGAGCTTTGCACCCGCTGGCAGTTTCTTAAGTTGTAGTGGAAACAGTTTTAAATAGGATTCACATTACAAACTAGAGTTATCAAGTCCTGGCATGTGCCAATAATGGTGATTATCATCATCAACAATATCCTAGTTCACTGTATGTCTGGTGGAGTTCTAAGTATTTCATAAACGTCAACAATACTTTGTTTATTTACTTATTTATTTATTTTTTGAGACAGGGTCTCACTTTGTTACTCAGACTGGAGCGCAGCCTTGCGATCTCAGCTCACTGCAGCCTCGACCTCCTGGGCTCAAGCGATCCTCCCACTTCAGCCCCACAAGTATCTGGGACTACAGGTGCGAGGCACCACTTCAGGCTAATTTTTGTATTTTTTGTAGAGACAGGGTTTTGCTTCATTGCTTAGGCTCGTCTCAAACTCCTGAGCTCAAGTGATCCACCTGCTTTGGTCTCCGAAAGTGCTAGGATTACAGGCATGAGCCACCCAACAACACTTATTCTTTACAGCAACTCTATGGGATGGGTGCTATTATCTTCCCTACTTTTAATTGAGAAAAGTAAGATCTTGAAAAGCTAATTAACTTGCCCATTGTCACCCAATTAGTGAAGGTGGAGCTAGGATTTGAACCAGAGTTTTTTGTCTGGGCTTTTAATTGCTACCCTCTACTGCCTCTTGACTTAGGATTCACTCAAAAAAAAAAAAAAGATCCGTAGATGTATTTCTGTAACAATATTATTATAAGTGCAACCATGTAAGGAGCCAGCATGCCAAGTACTTCAAGCAGGCTTCCTGAAGGTGGTTTCTTGGAGTTATCTTTATGTGTAGCCACATAAACTGATGTGGAGTTTATGCTCTACAAACTCACTGTGCAGATCCTGAGATGTCTTCCCTATTTCTCTGGCTTTGACCTCCTTGTTGGTGTGGAAATTCTCCCCATTCTTGTCAGGAGAGATCTATGAGCACAGCATTCCCGATCTCCCTCCACCCTCTCGTTCACTCTGCCCTGGGTGGAGTGACTCTTCTGCCTTCTGTGTTTGGGAGGACAAACAGGGCACATATACCCAGCCCCTTCCACTTCTCTCTGCTTTTCCTCCTGGGAGTGACCAACTGTGGGAAGCACTGGCTCTGTCCCGCTCCCCCAGGGTCTTGGAGAGGGTGTCCATGCTGTCCAGCACCACAAGCTGGGTAAGTATTAAATTCTGAGGTTCAGTTTTCAGACTCCTATTTGCTCACAAATTTGAGCTACATTCACTGTTATTTGCTTTATCAGAAAGAGGATAATACTTTGCTTTTCCATTTGTTTCACTCTTTGTCCTATTTTTCAATGGGCACAGAACCGAGAAGAGAAGAGAGATATTATTTATTGGTTGTTACATTGAACTCCAAAATTCACTCATCTTTCAGCAAGAAATTAAGCATTTTCTTTTTAGACCTCTTCCTCTTCCTCCTCCTCCTCCTCCTCCTCCTTCTCCTTCTTCTTCTTCCTCTTTTCTTCCTTTTCTTCTTCTTATAGGTAATTGCACAATGAAGGAATCCTCTATGGCCGTGTTTTCTACTGCCACATGATGTTGTTGCTGAAGAGTGGCCCTATACAGTGTGATGGGTGAGGCTGGCTCAGTCTTTATACAGGCTTCTGGAGCTTGCGAAAGCGGGAGATTTTGGTTTCCTCATGGGGAAGTGCCCAATGTGCCCCAAGTTTATTTCCCAGCTGGCTGATTTTTTTTTTTTTTAAGACAGGGTCTCATTGTGTTGCCCAGGCTGGATTTGAACTCCTGGGCCTTCATATTCCTCCCACTTCAGCCTCCCGGGTAGCTGAAACTACAGGTGTGCACCACCCGCGCCTGGCCAACTTTGCTGTTCGTAACACTCAGCTTGTTCAGTCTTCACACCTGGTCACCTCTCAGATCCTCTTGGCCCCAGGAATACTTCTTCAGAACTAGTTCCAGCATCTGTGCCCTCATGCACCCAACCATTTTCCTTTGTCTTGAGATCCATCCCTTTTAAGTAACCAAAATACAAGGGGCCTGCTCATTCCTCTTATTTTGTTCTTTCTAGGTAATGGTGATATTTGCCCTATGTAAACTCTCTCTGCTGCTCAGCTGCAAAATAGAAATAAAAATGGCACGTATTTCATAGAATTGTCAGAGGGTTAAATGAGTTAATGCATGTAACTGTCATATAGTAAGCATTCATTAAATAATTTGACAATAATTGTTATTATAATATCTCGTTAGAGGAGAGGCAACATCCTCACTCTGTAATATGTAATTGACAGAGAAACAAGCTCTGTGTACATGAAGGGTGGTTGTAGTGGATTGAATAGGGTCCTCCCCAAATTCATTAGGGTAAACCCTAATCCAGTGACTGATGTCCTTACAAGAAGGGGAAAATTTGGCACAGATACACATAGATGGAAGGAAGTTGGGCACGTGAAGATGGAGGCAGAGAGTGGAGTTGTGCTGCCACAAGCCAAGGAGTGCCAAGAATAGGCAGAAGCCAGAATCGGTAAGGAAATATTCTTCCCTAGAAGGAAGCATGGGAGTATGGTGTTGCCGACACCTTGGTTTCAGACTTCTAGCCTCTAGGACTGAGAGAGAACACATTTCTGTCGTTTTAAGCTATCTGGTTTGTGCTGATTTGTTGTGACAGCTATAGGAGAATAATGCAGTGGGAATGACAAAGTATTAGAAATTAATATTTACTAAATCAGCCCTGGAATCTCACCTACAGATGTATTACCCTGATACCACATCCACTGTTAGTTTGGAAAAATAACATAAAGGTCATGTTTTTAAATCCTTCTGCTTTAAGCCAAATATAATAAAGATCATATTTCTAAATGACCCCTGCCTCCAGCATGGCTTTCAGAAAATTAAGAACTTCAGGAAATTACTTATGGAATAAGGAAGCGAGATGGTAAAAAATAAAGATGTATTATTCCCATTCATCTAGACTGGACCATGTAGGTTTATCATCTGTGATAAGTCCACACCCCAAAATGAATAAGCTGCTTGGGTTCCATGTGCTTTGATCCTTTTACTAATCACCCCAAAAGAGTGTCCCTTGGGAGAAAGAAAGACACCAGATGGGGAAACATCCAGGGCATGGAATGTACCAGAAGTGGACTAACTCAGCCAAAAGAAACACGAGGAAATGGAGTGCTTCAAAGGTGGGCGAAAAGTGTAAGGAGAAGCAACAGCTAAGAGTGAACGGGCTAGAGATTTACCAGTGGGCGGGATCCTGAGAGGCCAGGGACTAAAAATGGGAAGGGCCAGAGGTTTGTGGAAGCACTAGTAAAATCATATTAGATGTGCTTTATTTTTTATTTTTTGAGCACTTTTAGGTTTATAGAAAATTTGAGCAGAGTAGTGTTCTCATATCCCCCTACCTATTTTCCCCTGTTATTAGCATAATTAGCACTGATGTTATACTTCCATCAGTGTAACATTTGTTACACTTGATGAGACAATTTTGATATGTTATTAACTAAAGGTCATCATTTACATCAGGGTTCATTCTTTGTGTTTACATTCTATGGGTTTTGATAAATGTATCCACTATTACAGTATCACACAGAGTAGAATTTATGTCCTAAAAATCACCTGTGATCCACCCATTCATCCCTCTCTCCTTTCCCATGGGCTTCATGGCAACTACTGACATAATAAATTACTTATAGAGACAACATCTCATTATGTTGCTAAGACTGGAGTTCAGGGGCGCGATCATGGCTAACTGCAGTCTCCACCTCCCAGGCTCAGGCCATCCTGAGTAGCCTTCCAGATTGACTTGTTTCACTTAGTAATATGCATTTAATTTTCTTCTATGTCTTTTTGTGGCTTGATGGCTCATTTCTTTTTTATCACAACATAACATTCCATTGTCTCGATGTACCAGAATTTACTTATTCCCTCACCTATTAAAGGACTTCTTTGTTGCTTCCAAGTTTTGGCAACTATGAATAAAACTGCTATAAATAAAACATTCCTGTGCAGTTTTTTGAGTGGTCATGTTTTCAACATATTTGTTTAGATCCCAATGAGTGTGATAGCTGTATTGTTATCTAACTATGTTTAGTTTTGTAAGAAACTACCAAACTGTCTTCCAAAGTGACTGTACCATTTTGCATTCCCATCAGCAATGAATGAGAATTCCTGTTGCTCTACATCCTGACCAGCATTTGATGTTGTCAATGTTCTGGATTTTTGCTGTTCTAATAGGTGTCTAATGATTATCTCATTGTTGTTTTAATTTGTGATTCCCTAACGATATATGATTTTGAGCATCTTTTTATATGCTTATTTGTGATCTGTGTATCTTCTTTGGTGATGTGTGTGCTCAGATCTTTTGTCCGTTTTTAAATCAAGTTGTTTATTTTCTTATTGTTGAACTTTATGTGTTCTTCGTATATTTTGGATACCAGTTGTTCATCGAATATATGTTTTGCAGATATTTCCTTTCAGTTTGTGGCTTGTCTTTTCATCCTCTTAAAAATCTCATATTTTTATTCATTAATCATTTATAATAAATTGCATCTGTTATGTGCTAGGCTCTGTGCTAAATGTTGGAATTACAAAGATGAGTAAAACAAAATTCTTTGTCCTGGAAAACATCCTAGCTTAGTGGAAAAAACAAACATATAAATAAAATTATAAGAAAATATGATCAGTACAGTGACAGAGCTATATATAATACATTAAGGGAACACAGGGGATGAGAACTGCATTCAACCTGAGTAAATCATCAAAACGTCTCGATGCCGGGCGTGGTGGCTCATGCCTGGAATCCCAGCATGTTGGGAGGCCGAGGCGGGTGGATCACTTGAGGTCAGGAGTTCAAGAACAGCCTGGCCAATATGGTGAAACTCCGTCTCTACTAAAAATACAAAAATTAGCCCTATGTGGTGGTGCGTGACTGTAATCCTAGCTACTCAGGAGGTTGAGGCAGGAGAATTGCTTGAACCCGAGAGGTGAAGGTCGCAGTAAGCCAAGATTGTGCCATTGCACACCACTGCACTCCAGCCTGGGCAACAGAGACTCCATCTTAAAAAAAAAAAGAAAAAAAAAAGGCTTCTGGAACAAGTGATGTCCAACCTGAGTCTTAAAAAGTAGAAATCATCAGGTCCATCAGGTGACAGCGGGTTCAGCATGAGCTTGGTGCTGAAATCCAGCTGGCAATGCTGGAGTTTAAAATGGGAGTCAGAGAATGCTGAGATGAGGATGGGTGGGTGGGCAGAAGCCCAGGGATGGTCTTCTGCAACAAGTTAAATAACTTGCAGGGATGAGTGACTCTTATTTGAGGGAAAGCATGCCCTAATCAGGTTTTCTTTTTGGAAAGAATCCCTGGAAAAATGATGCTCAGGGAGCTACAAGCAGAGATCAGGAGCTGGTTAGGCAGCTATCAGGGTTCAGGAAAGATAATAAGGCTGTTTCCAAGTATGGACAGAAAGCTAAAAATATTAGATTAGGAGATAAAATTGGCAGAACTGAGGAGACTGAGCTAATGTGGGAGAGGTTTCATCTCAGGGGACTGGATAGAGTTGATGTCACCACCATGGAGAGAAAACACAAGAGGAGGAGGCTTAGTGTGGTTAGATTATGTTTAGGGTGACCGTAAGACAGCTGCTTTGAGAGCCACCTCACACCTGGCAGCCTTGTTTGTTGTTTTTTTTTTTTTTCAGGTGTAACAGTCAAGGTTTGACCAGGAAAACAGAAGCTGCTTTAGGTATTTTATTTAACTTGCAAGGTTTAATGTAGGGATTTAGAGCTTGATTCAACCATTGTAGAGTGCTGTGGTCAGGCAAGCCGCCACCAACAGTGTCAGCCTACAGCACTAAGCTGTGTGCAAGGCTCCTATGCACCCTCTCAGTCTGTAGCACTGAGGTGGGAAATTCTTAAAAGTTTGCCAGGAAGCTGCTTTGAACCTCACACTTGTTCATGCTCCTGCCTCTAGAGAATAATGATCTCACCTTCCAAATCTCTTGCAATTGCCTTAATTGCCCAACTCTAACCAAGAAATATACAAGGAAGAAGATTGTGGGAAATGTAGTTTCTGGCTTCACACATCATAGGGAAGATCTTAAAATGGCTTGTGTGTTCTTTAAGGCTGACAACAGGCAACCGAGATAAATCAATCAGCTCCTATTGGAAATTCTAATTTATGATTCAGACCGTTGAAACCACAGGACAAGTAAAAACTCCAGAGCTGTGAGAGGAAGATGCAGGAAGAGAAAGAATGAGGCAAATGTGCACAGAAAGTGGAGATGATTAACTATGTAGCACACAACCAGAGAGAGACAGGGAAAGGTCTTGAACCATGGCTGAACTTCCTGCTCTGGATTCTCTGAGCAAAACCTGTGTTCTTAAATAATTTTTTTTCTTAAGATAGCTTAAGTTGGTTTGTAATTCTTCTAAACAAGGGAGTCTTAAGCAAGATAATGTCTGCTCTAAGCTGTCTACACCGCAGTGGGCTGGTTGGGTCAGAGGTTCTGGAGAGAGGTCTGTCCTAGAGGTAGAGATGGAGAAGCCATCAGCATACAGAAGTAGTAAAACTGTGAGAATCGAGAAACTTGGACAATTTTTATTTTACTGAAAGCTGCATGATAATGTGGATATTAGTTACAAATTGATCTTTACAATATGTTAGGGTTGGTAACAACAAAAAAAGACAATTAGTGTTCTACAAACAAATAGAATTGGAGTGTAAAATGAAGTTGGAAGGATGAATAAGATGGATAAATATAGAGACAATTACATCTTATTTGATAAAGGCTATAGTAAGGTATATTTACCTGCAGGAGTGCTTTACAACTCTGAGTTTTGGCATGCTAGTTGGTAATCAATGAAAAAACTAATTTTGAGCTTCTTTTTCAGTATGACTAATAAAAATTGTAAGCACAGTTTTTGTTTGTTTGATTCTGAGAATTGCTATACATTTTTATATACTGGGTTGTATTACATTTTAGCATGTGCATTTAAATGATGATAAAGCTTTCGTCAAAGAAATATTTTCATTTTATTTTTATTTTAGGACAAAGTTACATTCCTATCTTTAAAAATAGAAATTTCAAAGCTCTAATGACATGTTTCATTTATACATGAATAATGAAATATGGTCCTGACAGAGTATGTCTAAATTTTAAATAACCACTTTTGTGAGGTAATTTGTAAATTACAACTATGTGATGGGCCCTGTTATTTGTCCATCCAGTACCTTTCCTTCCCTATAGAAGCTGGCTTACACGGTACACATGATTTGTGAGGAGGCATGTTGCCATATTTTTTCTGACTCTTTTGGGTGGGAATTTGTATGAGCTGTCAGAGCCCCCAGTTGGATTTTCCTGGATGAGTACAGAAGCCTCCTAATTGGCCTCTCAGTTTCTACCCTTGCCCCATTAGAGCCAAATTTCCATTTGCTGGCCACAGTGATCCCATTAAAACATATCTCAGATCATGTCACTGTCTTGTTCAAAACCCAGTAGAGAGTACCCCATTTTGTCTAGAATAAAACCCAAAGTGCTTTCCAGGGGCATGATCTGGCCCTGGTTATCTTTCCGACCCCACTGCCTGCTCCTCAGGTCCAGACACACGACCCCTGCTATGACTCAGCCCTCACTGAAGGGGCGCCTGTCTTGGCTTTTCCCATTTGGCTCTTCTCTGCCTGGGACTTGGTTCCCAGTTGTGTTCATGACTCCCTCCCCACCTTCAGTCAGGTCTCTGCTCAAATGTTCTTTCCTCAGAAAAGCCTTCCCCAACCCCCCATCTAAAATAGCACTATTCCATTCTCCTGCTTTCCTTTTTCAAATCATAATCACAACCTGACATTCTATTACACAATTATGTGTTTGTTTATGTTAATCTTTTTGCTCGAATGTAAGGGCCACGGGGACAGCAGTTTTGTCCCTTTTTTGTTAATTCTCGCTGTATCTTCAGTGCCTAGAAGAATGTCTTGCACATCTGCAAGTATTTTTTTTAATAGGTTTTATTTTTTTGAGCACTTTTAGGTTCACAGCAAAATTAAAAGGAGGGTGCAGAGATTTTCCATATGTCCCCTGTCCCCTACACATATACAGCCTCTCCCCATAATCAACATCTCCCACGAGAGAGGTACATTTGTTATAACTGATGAACCTACAATGGCATCACCATCACCCAAAGTCCATGTCTCAGTTTCAACAAAGGCAGAACGTGTATCTCTCATTCTGAGTCCCACACAAAGTGTTTACATTGTCCTAAGAATGCTCTGTGTGCCACCTTTTCATTCCTCTTGCCAACCTCTGGCAACCACTGATCTTTCTTTTTCAGAATGTCATATGGTTGAGTCATGCAGTGTGTAGTCTCTTCAAACTGGTTTCTTTCACTTAGTGATATGTATTGAAGGTTCCTCCATGTCTTCTTATTGCTTGACAGCTCGTTTCTTTCTAGTGCTGAAAAGCATTCCATTGTATGGATACACCACAGTTATGAATCCATTCATCTGCTGAAGGACATCATGGTTACTTCAAAGTTTTGGTAACTATGAATAAAACTACTATAAACATTTGTGTGCAGATTTTTGTGTGGACATAAGACTTCAACTCCTTTGGGTAAATACAAAGGAGTGTTGTGATTGGTGGCTGGTATAGTGAGAGTAAGGTTTGTTTGTTTGTTTGTTTTTTTCAGAATGTCACAGAAGTTTTATTTATTTATTTATTTATTTATTTTTATTATTATACTTTAAGTTCTAGGGTACATGTGCATAACATGCAGGTTTGTTACATATGTATGCATGTGCCATGTTGGTGTGCTGTACCCATCAACTCGTCAGCACCCATCAATTCATCATTTATATCAGGTATAACTCCCCAATGCAATCCCTCCCCCCTCCCCCCTCCCCATGATAGGCCCCATTGTGTGATGTTCCCCTTCCCGAGTCCAAGTGAATTCATTGTTCAGTTCCCACCTATGAGTGAGAACATGCGGTGTTTGGTTTTCTCTTTTTGTGATAGTTTGCTAAGAATGATGGTTCGTTTTATAAGAAACCGCAAAACTGTCTTCCAAAGTGACTGTACCTTCAATCAGAGTTCCTGTTGCTCCACATCTCAGCCAGCATTTGGTGTTGTCAGTGTTCCAGATTTTTGCTATTTCATAATGGGTGTGTAGGGGTATCTTGTTGTATTGATTTGCATTTCCCTGATGATGTAAATACGTAGCTCAGCAAGTATTTGATGAATTAGTGCAGTGTTTCAAATTAAATATATTAATGGCTAACTTACCTTCCAGCTGGTGAATGCTGCTCTGTGGGAGGCAGTATTGACATTGTCTAACCAAGAGAAGCAGAAGTGACAGGTAGGGAGACAAATCCTATCAATACTTGAGTATCTGTCTGTGAGATCCTTTCTTTAATCAAAATAGAGTGACTGGAATTTTCAACACTTGTTACCACAAAAGTCCTGGCAAATGCAACTTGTTGGTATACTGACACTAACGCTGAAAAATAAAGGATGTAATAAAAACTGAAAAAAATATGAGGGAATAATTAATAACTTCTCATAGCAGATATTACCTGCCTTGCCAATATCCTCTCAGCAGCCTCCCTCTCTCTTCTTACCCTCTGTCTGTGACTGTAACAGCTCGCTATTATTGGCCTAAAGGCTTCTTTCTATTTGCACATGAGGAAGACTGGAAGTGCTAGGGGTTTAATGCCCTGGGAGCAGCGCTCAGGCAGTGCTAAAGATAGTTGCAAGATAGATATCCCAACTTCTTCATCCCTTGGGCAGGATAACTTTGGGGTATAGGCTACACCATCACCCAGAGGTCTATAGTGGGCTGAGTCCCAGTTGACTACAGTAGCTCCCTTTGGGAACCACCCTGAACTGACTTCCTTCCCTTCCCTGAATCTCTTTGACTCTTTCCTACTGGTGCTTCCTAGAATCACCACCAAAAAAAAAAAAAAAAAAAAGAAATCCTTGTCTCAAGCTCTGTTTCTGAGGTGACCCAACCTCAGTTTCTATATGTAAAATATTTCAATTTAACCTGAACAAATACGTTAAAAATGAAGAAATGTACAAATACAACTTCTTGTAAATCAAGTTGTAAGGGAAAAAAAACCCATGAAATAGAAATAAAAATGATGAACACACATTGTGCTTGCTATATGCCAAGTATTATTCCAAGAGCTGCACATTTAACTCATTTGAATCTCACAGAACCCCGTGAAGTAGAGTCCAGAGACTTTAAGGAGTTTGCCTAGATTCACGCAGTTTACACAGTTTACACAGCTGGTAAAAGATGGAGCCCAGACTCAAACTCAGTCTGGCTCCTTTGTCTGTGCTGTTTGTTAACCATGATACTATTATAGAGATGTTTTAAAAAGGTGATTTATTAGTAATGACATGATATCATGGAAGTATCATGCATAGTTACATTGTTTATATGAATAGTGCAGAAAACGAATAACATTTGATGTCATTATAATCTCAAGGATGAGAGGATCCTTATATAAACAGGAGCAGTTATGAGATAAACACATTTTTAAAAAATCCCTTTAAATGGATGTCAGTTCATGAGAGCGATTTGTCATTAATGTCCAACAGTGAATGACTATGAACAGCAGCTTTTGCGATTGGCAGCAACACAGCTCTTAGGAAAACAGAGGGCAGGCATAGTTTAAAGCTAACATCGGCGTGTGTAATGAGGTATCATCCTGTTCCCTGTGTGGCTTGGGAACTAACTTGCAGGTAAAGAATAGAGATCTCTTTGGGCTTGCAGCCCTGGCTAAGAGGCCCTGCTGGTTCCCCCCCCCCCCCCCCACCCCCAGGCCTGATGGTCAAGAATTATTGGATACTTCATGCAAAGCACTCAGACAGGCACTTTGAGAAAGACGAAGAAGACTAAGATGCAGTGTATTCTCTCTAGGACCTTAAAACCTAGTGAGGAAGACAAGCATATGAGGGTAACTTGGACTTTTTTTCTTCTATGAGAAAAACATCTGGTAAGGTTATTCAGAGCACTCAGCTTCATATGGATTTACAGATGTTGGTGCAATTTTTACTCCTTGGCTTCAGCTATTGAAGCTGTGGCAGCAGGTGTGATTACTTCAGAGGAGCAAAGGTGCAAAACAAACTCTTGAGGCCCTGGGAGCTCTGCAGGTGGTTTCCTTGCAGTTCTTCAAATAAAAGGAAGTCTAAGAGCTTCCTGACTCTGTATAGAGAATGCTACCATGCAAGGCTATCATTTGAAGCCTTTGCTTTTTGCAGAGGCAGACGCGTCCCTGAGTGCATTGAGACGCTGGGCTGAAGAGAAGAATGACATCAGCACCAGGTGGGGGAGAAGAGCGATTTCCTTTTTTCTCAGGGTGACCCACAGGAAGGACATGGGAAGTTAGGTCAGAATTGGCTTGACACCTTTGTCCTGGGAAATCCTATCAGGTGACTAAGAAGAAAACATAACCCACCAAGTTGCTGTTCTTTGCCGAGAGATGGAAGGCACCTTGGGGGAAACCCCTGACCACAGGCCAATAGAACAGAATGTTGTTAGTTTTGCTGAAAAAGCCAACCAGAAAAATACTTCTTCAAATTCACCTGGGGTGACAAGAAATATTTCCCACTCTTGGGTTCTTTCACTTTCCTAATGGAAGCATAGATTGAACACTTGGTGAAATATCATTTAGATTTTCCCCCTTGTGATTGGTTTTATTTTTTCTTTTTAGGAAAAAAAGACAGAGTGCAGGGCATACTTTTTTTTGTGGTTAATAGAATTCCTAATGCAACCATAAATATGACCAGCACATAAGTCATGATCTATGATCCTAATTAGCAAATGATGTTTCTAATTTTCAAATAGTACAAGTTATATATCATTAAGTTTTGGGATGCCAAATCTTTTTTATTCCATCAATTTTTATTTTAAGTTCTGGGGTACATGCACAGGATGTACAGGTTTGTTACATAGGTAAATGTGTGCTATGGTGATTTGCTGCACATATCAACCCATCACCAAGATATTAAGCCCAGCATCCATCAGCTATTCTTCCTGATGTTCTCCCTCACCCTACTTCTCCAACAGGCCTCAGTGTGTGTTGTTCCCCCCATATGTCCATGTGATCTCATCATTCAGCTTCCACTTGTGAGTGAGAGCATGTGGTGTTTGTTTTCTGTTCCTGTGTTAGTTTGCTGAGGATAACAGCTTACAGCTCCATCCATGTTCCTGCAAAGGACATGATCTCATTCTTTTTTATGGCTGCATAGTATTCCATGGTGTATATTTGTACCACATTTTCTTCATCCAGTCAATCATTTATGGGCATGTGGATTGATTGCATGTCTTTGCTATTTTGAATAGTGCTATAATGAACATATGTGTGCATGTATTTTTCTAACAGAATGATTTATATTCCTTTGGGTATACACCAAATAATGGAATTGCTGGTTCAAATGGTATTTCTGTTTCTAGATCTTTGAGGAATTGCCACATGTTCTTCCAAAATAGTTGAACTAATTTATATTCCCCCTAACCATCTAAAAGCATTCCTTTTTCTCTGCAACCTCGCCAGTGTCATTGTTTCTTGACTTTTTAATAATCACCATTATGACCGGTGTGAGATGGTATCTCATTGTTGTTTTGATTTGCATTTCTCTAATGACCAGTAATGTTGAGTTTTTTTTTTCATGTTTGTTGACTGCATGCATGTCCTCTTTTGAGAAGTGTCTATTAATATCCTTTGCCCATTTTTTTTTGTAAATTTGTTTAACTTCTTTGTAGACTCTGGATATCAGACCTTTATCAGATGGCTAGATTGCAAACATTTTCTCCCATTCTATAGGATGTCTGTTCACTCTGATGATAGTTTCTTTTGCTGTGCAGAAGCTCTTTATTTTAATTAGATCCCATTTGTCAATTTTTGCTTATGTTGCAATTGCTTTTGGTGATTTTGTCATAAAATCTTTGTCCATGCCTATCTTCTGAATGGTATTGCCTAGATTTTCTTCTAGGGTTTTTATAGTTTTGGGTTTCACATTTAAGTCTTTTATCCATCTTGAGTTAATTTTTGTATAAGGTGTAAGGAAGGGGTCCAGTTTCAATTTTCTGCATATGGCTAGCCTATTCTCCCAGCAGCATTTATTAAATAGGGACTATGTTCCCCCTTGCTTGTTCTTGTCAGATGAAATGATTGGGGATGCCAAATCTTAATCAAAGAAACCGACACATGTTTAGAGTTGCCTGAAGTAAAAAAAAAAAAAAAAAAAAAATTCTGTGCTGCAATCTAAAAGAAGCTCCCCTCTTTGAAGAAGAAAAGAGATAAGAACTTTAGCTTTCTTACTTAGCTTTATGATACCCATTGCCTTTCTAAGTTAAAAGATTAGAAAAAAAAAAAAAAAAAAACCTTTAAATGCCAGTTACCACAAATTCTTTGTGGAATTAGGGAAATGATAGCTAAAATTATAGCTAAAATAATCAGGCAAGCACATAAATTAAAACAAAAAAAAAAAAAAAGAAAAAAAAACAACATCAGAATGCAAACAAAACAAAACAAAACCAAAAACCCAAATTAAAGTTTGAAAAATAGCAAATAAACAGTGGCTTTATAGGTGTTTCAAATTTAAAAAGTCTTAAGAAGGCAATTCCAACAAGGAAGTATTATAAACATGAAAGGAATAGGTTTTAGGGCAATATAAGTCTGAGTAGGCAGTGACAGTGTTTGCTTTAAAGCCATTAAACTAAATTTAAGAATCTACTTTTTTTTTTTGAGAGGGAGTCTCACACTGTCACCTGGGCTGGAGTGCGGTGCCACGATCTCGGCTCACTGCAACCTCTGCCTCCCAGGTGCAAGCGATTCTCTTGCCTCAGCCTCCTGAATAGTTGGGATTACAGGTGCCTGCCACCATGCCCAGCTAATTTTTTTGTATTTTTCGTAGAGATGGGGTTTCACTATGTTGGCCGGGCTGGTCTCAGACTCCTGACCTTGTGATTCCCCCGCTTTTGCCTCCCAAAGTGCTGGGATTACAGGCGTGAGCCACCACGCCCAGCCAAGAATTTACTTTCTATGTAGTACACGTATATATTTTAGAGACAGAGTTTCACTCTGTTGCCCAGGCTGGAGTGCAATGATGTGATCATAGCTCAATGCAGCCTTGAATTCTTGGGCTCAAGTGATCCTCCCACCTTGGTCTCTTGAGTAGTTGGGACTACAGGCATGGCACACCATGCCCAGCTAATTAAAATTTTTTTTTTTTTTTTTTGCTTTTTGATACAAGGTCTCAGTATGTTGCTCGGTTGGTCTTGAACTCCTGGCCTCAAGAGATCTTCCTGCCTCAGCCTTCCGGAGTGCTGGGATTACAGGCATGAGCCACTGTGCTCAGCCAAAAATTTATTTTAAAATATGAAATACACATTTTCCTTTTTCTTTTAAAGACAAGGTCTCTGTCATCCAAGTTGGAGTGCAGTGGTCTGACCATAGTACACTGAAGCCTTTAACTCCTGGCCTCAAGTGATCCTCCTGCCTCAGCTTCCCAAACAGCTGGGATTACAGGCCATATTTCTTATTTACATAAAAGTTGTAGTCAAGATACGAGGTTTCAGTAGCTATATTAGTTAAAGTAATACAATGCCCCCAAAATGTAAAATGGCTTAAACCTAATAGAAGTTTATGTTTTGCTCATGTAAAGTCAAAAATAGATGTAACAGAACAGGAGATCTCTCTTCTCTAAGGAGGACCAGGATCCTTCCTTCCTGTGGCTCCACCGTCTTCGCCATCTTCAATAATTGGACTGTGAGGTCACTGTGCATGTGCATATCAAGTTGGTCAACAGAGAAGAAATATGGAAGATGGCCCATGGAGGATGGCACACGTCACTTCCACTCACATTCCATGGGCTAGAACTCAGAAGTAAATTTGATGAACAGCACGCCAGTCTCTGTCCCCAAAGTCTTCCCAGATAGAATGTACATAAGCTGGTTTAGCATCTGCACAGTCTCTGCAGTGAGGCCTCTCTTTGTTGCTGCTTATTACAGTGTTAACAGGATCAAGGATTGACCTAGAAATGGAATATTAAAAAGAAAGTTATTTCATAAATTTCACTGAGGGTTTTGTCATTTCAAGAGTGCTTCTGAAAGTCCCCATTGAGGTCATATTTTTCCTTCTTTTGGCGACGAAGCATCTGCTCTCATTTTAATCACAATCTAGTTTTTTTTGTTTTGTTTTGTTTTGCTCTCTCTCTTTTTTTTTTTTTTTTTTTTGGTATCTCATTACCTTCAATATGTTTGGTCAGGTTGGGTTGGTAAATCTGGGACATGGGTTTGCCTGTACGCCATCATGAAATCCAAAGGATACCTAGAAAGTCTTCTACCAGTTTTTTTTACTCAGCACTGTAGGATTAATGCCAGCAGGCAGGCAACTCATCCATGTTCATTAGACTCACTTTCTAGGGTTGATTCTGGAGCAGAGTGGTACAAAGACAAGAACAGAAGCATTGGAATTTACCAATTTGTTCCTGCATGGTGCCCTGCAGAAGGGCTGAGTAGTTTCTGGGGCAGAGACCTTCTGGGATTGCCTGGTAGATTGTCTGTACTGAGCGTGGTTCCTTAACTGTGTCTTCCATCCATGAGCTCCTCTGTATACCTTCATTAAATGTTACCTTTCGGCTAAAATTAGTCAGAGTTGTTTTTTCATATATGTGCACAAAGAATTTTAATGATATAATATCAGGCACATTAAGTTTTCAGGAGCAAATAAGACAGCAGTAGCTAGGTTGGTTGCAGCCGAGTGGTAAGAGCATAAACAGTGAACTCAGCCACACCCAGCTTTGTCACTTACTAGGCCAGTGACTTTGGATAAGTTGCTTATTTTCTGAGCCTCATTTTTCTCCTAAATAAAACAAAAATAAATTTATCTTCTTTAGATGGTTGTCATAATCAAATGAGATGGTGCATATAAAGCACTGTGGCAGCTGTTAGTTACTATGAGGCACCATTATTTTTACTAGTAGAAATATTTAGTTGCACAAACACTTGTTCTTAAGCTCTGTTTTACTGGAGCCAAATCCAGATTTATTGAGATTTTTTTTTTTTGACTGTTGCAGTCTTTATACTAAGGTTAGGGTCTTCGGTTTACATATTGCTTGACTAATATTGGCCTCGCCTAATTTGGGAAATTATAACATATAGGTTCTGCAAAACCTCAGACTAAAAGTAACAAGGCCTATGGAGACAACTAGAGTTGGGACATGCCATTCAATACTTCTCAAACTTTAAAATCAGAGCATTAACAAAGGCAACAAAAATCCTAACCAAAACCAGGCATCTAAAAATCTCTTGGGAATTTCTACCAATCACCACAGTGAATCCGTCCTTTGCAGCCTGGTAATTTGGACTGCTGCTTCCTCTTTTGAGATAAAGGGCCTGGGGACATGTGTTTCTGGGAGAGAACATTTTGGTTCCAATTAAAAATTCTATCTAAGGCACAGCCATTTTCATTAATCCATTGATTTTATACAGGAGGAAAAGTCTTTGCAGTTCCTTCATCTGCACTTGCTGCTTCCCAGATAGTGGAAATTCAGCAATTCTTGAATCCACTAAACCAATTACTACTGGTATTAAAGTAAAACACTTCTATAACTTTCGACTTTTTAAAAAGGTCTTCAAATATTGCTAAGGATTTTTCCTAAATGTGAGAAGACATATGCTTGGTTGTCTTTTTTTTTTTTTTTTTTTTTGAGATGGAGTTTTGCTCTTGTTGCCCAGGCTAGAGTGCAATGATGTAACCTCAGCTCACTGCAACCTCCGCCTCCTGGGTTCAAGTGATTCTCCTGCCTCAGCCTCTGAAGTGGCTGGGATGTGCCACCATGCCTGGCTAATTTTGTATTTTCAGTAGAGACGGGGTTTCATCATGTTGGTCAGGTTGGTCTCAAACTCCTGACCTCAGGTGATCCACCCGCTTCGGCCTCCCAAAGTGCTGGGATTACAGGGATGAGCCACTGTGCCAAACCTTGGTTGTTTTAAAACCTTAACATGCTGGGGAAAATCTAGTATAAACCCAAATTAATTCCACATTTTATCAGCATCATTTTCTTATTTGCCAACTAAGCATGAGGTAATCATAAAAAAGTTATAGCAGAACAAACAGTTTAAAAGGGAAAAAAATAAAGGAATATTATGCAGTACAGGATTAACTTCATCCAAAGAGAGCTTTGGCCTTTGTCTCCAACACTGGACATGTAACCTCCATGCCCTTGGAATGTCCTGCCTGATAAGAGTGCCTTTGGTTTCCTAGGGGCCTCAAGCCCTGCGACATAGTCTATGCTAACAATGTGATCTATGGTGGGAGCATTGGGCCATCCAGTATCAAATTGACCTCTGGAAGGGCTAGAGACTAAAGTCAGTCATACAGGTGTCAATCTTGTTTATGTGACCAAGCTCAATAAAGTCTCTGGACAGCAAGACCCAGGTAAGCTCCCTGAGTCTGCAGTACTCTGTGTACACTGTCACACATCATGGCTGGGAAAAGTTAGCACTGTCCACTTCCCTACTGGTAGAGAATGACTGGAAGCTCTAAGCATGGAGTGCTCCTGAGCCCTGCCCTATGGGCCTCTTTCCTCTGCTGATTTTAATCTGTATTCTTTTGCTGTAATCAACCATAATCATGAGTATAATGGTTTTTCTAAGTTCTATGAGTCCTTCTAGTGAATTATTGAACCTGGGGCTGGTTCCAAATTTTCAGTTGGTGTCAGAAATGAAGGTGGCTTTGGGGACTCCCAGATGTTGCACAAGGGTTATAACACAAAGCCAGTAACTCTGATTCATGCAGTTCCATCTCTGAAACATACTTCTCTGAGGCTATCACTTTTTAATTCCTTTAGTTTCATTTCTTAGCTCAACTTCTACTTACCTTACACAACTACATATTTCTTACATTCGATTTTTCCCATTTCAGGTAATATGACTATGACTTACTTTACCCTATACAAATACACACTTAGCCCCTTTATCCTCTGTCTTCCCATTATAGCTATATTACACTTTAGGTGGTAAAATGGACATGACTATGATTAGGTAAATCTTGTTCATGATATTTGTGGTAAAATATTACATTTTTTCATGTACCATATTTGCTTTTCCTGAAGTTAATAATTGGCATTGTTTGGTTGGCTTTCTTAGTTTTCCTAGTTTTCCACATACTCATCATTAATTTACCTTCTCCTTCTCCAGTCTTTCTCAGGGGTGAAATTTCTTTGTAATGTTCATACTAATTGCATTTTTTTTCTTGGAGACATTTCTCCTGGGCTTCCCAGTCCTTTAGTTCCAACCAGTGCTGGTTGCTCTGAAGACCTGCTCCACAATGATCCTCTCGGGATTTCCCTCACCACCTGCTAGAAAATCTTCTAGCTTTTTCCTGTGTTAAATCCTTTGTTTCCTGGATCCCAGGTCTTCTTCCTTAATTTAATTTTTTATTCAGGTTAAACACTTTCTCAACTTTCTCGAGATGCTTCATGAGAAACGACACGTGGGACATAAAGTCATGGAATCTCCCATGAATAAAAAAAAAAAAGGTCTTATCCTAACTATTAATTGTTTGGCATAGCATGAAATTCTAGTTTGGACACTATTTTCTTCCAATATTTAAAAGCATTGCTCCATCAACCTCTAGCTTCCAGAATAGCTATTGAGAAGTGTGATGACATTTTGTTTCCTCATCCTTTGTATTTATAATGTTTACAACCTATGTTTTCTCTCTCGAACTTTGAGGATCTTCTCCACATCCAAGATTCTCTGAAGTTTAAATATGCACTCGAAGGTCTGTCTCTTTATTTTTTAAAAAAATTCATTGGGCTGGGCATTCACTGGGTTTTTCATTTTGGAAGCTGACATTCTTCAGCTATGGAGAAATTAAAAAAATAATCTTCTTGATAATTTTCTTTCTTCAATTACTTATTTTCTCTTTCTGGAGCGCCTGTTACTTAAGTGTTGGATTTCTAAGTAGATTCTTTAGTTTTCCTGAATTTCTTTATATTTTTCCAGTTCTTGGTCATTTTGTTCTCTCTTAGAGATTTCTTCAACTTTATATTTCAACCCTTCTATTGCTTTATAAACTTCTGCCACCATTTTTTTTTTTTTTTTTTTTTTTTTGAGACCAAGTCTCACTCTGTCACCCAGGCTGGAGTGTAGTGATGTGATCTTGGCTCACTGCAACCTCTGCCTCCCAGGCTCCAGTGATGCTCCTACCTTGGCCTCCTGAATAGCTGAGGCTACAGATGTGTGCCACCACACTTGACTAATTTTTGTATTTTCCCTAGGGACGGGGTTTTACTATGTTGACCAGGCTGGTCTCGAACTCCTGACCTCCAGTGATCCGCCTGCCTCGGCCTCCCAAAGTGCTGGGATTATAGGCGTGAGTCACTGCACCTGGCCCTACCAACCAGCTTTTAAGTTCTAAGAGTTTCTTCTTCTCTAAATGTTGTTGTTCCATCAATCTTCTATTTTTTTTTTGATTTTTTTCTTTGTTATTTTTCTCTGCATTAACTCCATTTCTTTTATTTTTTCTGTTTGTTTTTTAGACTTTGTATTTTATCCTAAAGTATTTTTTTTCAACTATTTTTCTGCTCATTAATGTTGTTTACGTTTTATAACAAAGTCCAAATTGTTGGATTGGGTACATTGAATATATGGATTGGACTTCTTGACTTACAAGCCTCCTAGTAGGGTGATACTTGAAACTGGTGAGTTTCACTGGCAGAAACCCCACGTTAGTACATCTTTTCTTTTCGGCTTGGCAATTTCCTAGAGACTAGGAATATAAGCCTGATAGTAAGCATTCTGGAAGCCTCGTGCTGTCACTGCTCAGTATAATGACTTTCAATTAAATCCTAACCTTATGAAGGTACTTACTTCCTTCTCAGCTATGCTAAATATCCAGAAGATATCCAGAACCTTGCTGGAAGTAAACTTCCAGTCTTCAAACAGGTATATGGGGGCAGTGGAGTGGCTAAGTGGGATATGAGGGATCTAACTACATCTTATATACATTTTTCAACCAATTGTCCTATTTTCAATCCCACCCTGAACTTCTTTTTTCAGAAGTGATTAATAACACAATTCCTGAGTTTTCTACTAATCTGCAGTGTGAACTAACTTTCCTCTACTTGGTACTTGCCGCAGTGGAGAAATCTAAAGTTGAAGTTACTCACCACTTGCTCATCTTCTTTCCATCTTCCATAACTTCATTGACATTTCTCATTTGTTTTTGTCTTTTTTTGTTTTTGAGACTTTATAGCCTTTTATGTTGTTATTTTTGTCTTAGAGATTCTGAAAGAAGGTAGAGGTAGCATGTATTCTATCTGCCATGTTTCGTGTCCTCAAAACATGTGACCATTGTCATTACTGCAGCAAAGGAAGAGAGAGCTGGAAAGATTCTCAGGGGCTTTATTTGGTCTTGGTCCAGAATGAAATCTCATGACTTTTTCTGGCCAGCCTACTCTAATCCAAAGTAATGTCTGTCATTACATAGAGTAGATTGGCCAGAAGAAGTCATGAGATACCAGTTAATTGAAAGAGGCCATGAAGTATCTTATTCCATGTGCTAGGAGGAGACTGAATCTGAATATTGGAAGCCACTAGTAATAATGACTATGCATTTAATGAGCTCTTACTATATGCAAGGCATTGCACTATTACACATGTTGACATAATTTATACTCATGAAATCTTTTGAGACAGTTATTATTTATATCACCTTTTTATAGACAAGGAAAGTGATACTCAGAGAAGTTAAGTAATGCATTAAAAATCAACAGACAGTAAGGAGCAAAGTCACGACTGACCCCAGAGCCTTTGAACTTAATCACTAAATCACTTTGGCTCATATTTCGTTAATCCACAGAAGTGTATTGGGGAAAAATTCTGTGCCAGGCACTGTGTTATGTAGGTAGAAAAAAAAAATGAAATACTTTGTCTCAAAATGCTAACTGTATTTAACTGTGGGAAATGAAATCATAGGTGATTTTTTCTTTTCTTACACTCTTCTGTATTGTCTGATTTTTTTTTTTGTTTGTTTAAAAGATCCCACATAGTTTTACAGCCGTTAAAAAATATTTCCATTTGAAAAATCAATGGATGGGAATTTAATTCTGATACTTCTTAAATTAGCTCAGGGATTGGTGACATGGTAATAATGACATATTAAACACTGGTGAGAAAAGAAACTTATTTATTGGCTCATCATGGACTCAGAATTCCTTTGCCAGGTAGCATAGGAGTGAATGTGAACCTGCCAGTCTGCGGTATAGAACTTTTATCAAGGGAGATACAGAAGTAACTTTCCACTGGAAAAATGTACAAGTTTTCAAAGCCTCGTGCCATTGCCATTTCAGAGGCTACCCTGAGGGCAACTCATTTCTTGAGATCATTGGGGTAAAAAAGCACATGACCTGAAGGTTTAAGTACAAGCTGTGAAGTATTATTCCTACAAATTCTATATATGTTTAAAAATTCAATTCCAATTCAAAGCTCAAATTCAACTTAAATTAAAAACTCAAGTGATGGGTCAAATTTCCCAACTTTTAAACCATACAGACAATGATTTTTTTCTGAATTTCTTTCTTTTATTTGTTTTTGTTTGTTTTAGACAGAGTCTTGCTCTATCACCTAGGCTGGAGTGCAATGGTGCAATCTTGGCTCACTGCAACCTCCGTCTCCTGGGGTTAAGTGATTCTCCTGCCTCAGCCTCCTGAATAGCTGGGATTACAGGTGCATGCCACCATGATCGGCTAATTTTTGTATTTTTAGTAGAGATGGGATTTGTATTTTTAGTAGAGATGGGGTTTCACCATGTTGGCCAGGCTGGTCTCAAACTCCTGACCTCAGGTGATCTGCCTGCCTCGGCCTCCCAAAGTGCTGGGATTACAGGCATGAGCCACTGCACCTGGCTGATTTCTCTGAACTTCTAAGTCTGTTGGAGTCCTTACTTCCTGTAACCTTAGTCCTTAGTAATGTCTTATATTCCTCGTAAATCACAATCATAGAAACATAGGATATTAAGAATAGAAGATAACTTAGAGTTCATTTAGATCTAAATCTTCATTTTAAAGATGATGTTGTTAAATATAAGGCATGGGTAAAGGCTTTGTTCAAAATCTCACATCACTTGCAGACACAGGACCAGAATTTGGGACTCCTTTCTCTTAGGCCAAAGTTCTTTCCCTTATATTACTTCATGGATTGTTATGTTTTCCCCCAATACTAATTTTCTTGGAGGAAGAGATTATGCGTTTTACTTCTTTGTAAGTTGAATGAACCCATTTGGAGGATCTAACTAAGAGGCATAACGACAAGTAAACCTTTGACCTAATAGGGAAAATAGGAAATGAAATATAAATAAATTAGTATCTATCTGGATTTCAGTGTTGAGAAGGATTCAGCAGTTATATCTGAATTCAATAGAAAGGAATGCCATGACTGATTAGTGACGTCTGCCTTGGGTATAGGAGGAAGAAACACAATACATATGTCAATGTGTGTATTTCCCTCTGACCAATAATAAGTCCTCTCAACTATATGAACTACCTGGAGAGGATACACATGGAGAATAGGTGGAGAATATGGACACCTATTCTACCTATTCAGCAACAATAACAGGAGAATCAATCCTAGCTTCCAATGTGGTGACATATGCTTCTACCAGATTGTCTCACTGTTGACTTCTTTGTAACCCCTAAAGCTATGAACGTCTAGTAGGCATTCAATTCAATAAGGACATATTAATTAATTGAAATTGGGATATAAACCAACGTTTTCACAATAGAACTTTCCATCCGTCTTTGGTAACCCCATATCAGTCAAAGTATTTGGCACTTGGTGCATTAAAATTCCTTGTGGAACAAAAATACAACCTTTAAAGCAGGACCATGAATCTCTGGATTATCAATGCCCAATCCCATCTGATATAAAATGAAGAATATTGTAATCTGATGATTGTACTGTGTAAGTAGCATACCTTCTATATTCTTTGAACCACTCCTCAGAATTGGCCAGAAGGCACAAAAGAAAAGGGGGGATTCAGAAAATCTTCCTCTAACTTACGGGATTTTATGAGTCAAATTGCGGGGAAAATCTGACTCCGTGTGGACTTCCATTCTGTATGTCATGCTTCTTCCGTAGGTTTGGCTTGCATGATGTCAGGAGTTCCGGGAGTCAAAATAGCGTGGGGGCATGGATCCAATATTGACTCATATTGAGTGGAAGAAATCTACACCGAAGTCTGGATGAGATAATTTGGTTGTGAGTACTAGGATGTGACTGCTGATGACAGAGGAAAAGGGAAACCAAGGTGTAAGTTTTGGCTTACTGACTACCTACTCAGTTAAGACGGAGGATAGCATGAGATATGATTGAAATCTTCCTGACGTGTCATATATAGCCATAGCCAGTTTTCAGAAAAAAAGTCTGGTTGAAAAGAAAAAAGAAAGTTTTCAGCCCCTCTGTTTTAGTAATATGGTCACACCTTGGCTCCTGGTGGGTTTGCAAAACTTTTAAAGTATATCTTGATGGTGATTTATTCTGCAGTCTCAGAACTGGCCAAACCAACAAAGTGTGAAACCTCTAGTTTGCATGTGCAACAAAAGGTGTTTTATGGGCAGAAAAGAGAGAGAAGTTTCTATGTTTGCAAAGTTGACAAGACAGGAAAAGATCACAAATGGATATACTTATTGTAGTGATAATGTTCTGAGCCAAAAAATCATATGTTGAAAGATGAAAATCTAATAGCAGATGTTTTACTTCCAGCCGGGAATGCAGGACAAGCTACATAATTTGTGGAAACAAGTGCAAAATGAAAATGTGGGTCCGTTGTTTGAAGAGTTATTAGAAATTTCAAGAAAGTGACAACAGAGCATTAAACCAAGTGTGGGCTGTTCTAAGTTCAGGGTTCTGACAGACTGCACAGGTTGCATGCCCATGAAGTTGAGCTGGCTGGGATGTCTAGGCAAAAATTTCAAAAATATATTTCAAAAACAATTTCAAAATATGTTTGCAGTCTTAGTATGTTTTAAGGAATTAAAGAGTGATTACTATCTCACAAATTCTACAGAAAAAAGTTCCAGAAAGTAAAGCCTGATAGGGTGTAATTATCTGAATTCACATATCTAATGTAGAGGCACAGACAATAATCTCAATGGATATTGATAGATTGGGGGATGTATTGACTAAAGGTTTCATCCTCTTTGGGAAGATCTTGGATTTAGACTCAGTTCTGCATTAGCCAGTTGAATGATTTAAGCATATCACTTGTTTTTCTGGGTCTTGATTTACAAATCTAAAAGGTAAGGAGGTTGACCATAGATAATCCATAATTCCATAATTCTGTGCTTGGCCATGCAATCAAGAGTTATTAGAGCTTGGATTTTAGCCATGTAATTACTCTTCATAAACATCCGTCCACACTGTAAACAATATAATCTGTTATTTTGAATAGACATTCTCAATTTACAAGGGGCTACGCAGCGTATCATTCCCTGTTATGAATCCCACTATTCTTAACTCCTCAGTCCTAGTACTACATTCCAGTGGAGCAATCAAGGACCAGGCAGAGATAAGTTTTACTTATTTCCAGAAAGCTGGGAACATTCCTTCCAGTGACTCAGAGGTTGACCATTGGAAGGTATTGAGAACCTGCAGTGTGTCTCAGGCTTGGACCCAAATCCCTGTGCCACCTGCAAGCACATTCTCTGGACATAATTTTCCTTGAGCAGAGCAACGGTAGAGCTTTGAATACAACAATGTAATTTTTACATTCTTCACTTGCTTAACATGAGGTTTGGTTCCACATAAATGTTTTGATCTTATTCATTCTTTGGGAAGATTGCCCCTCAAAGAGCTTTCTGGCTTTTTTTCCACATAAAAGAATACACAAAATTGTCCCAGTCATCAAGTGGCTAAAGAGACAGAGCATCATGTTTCTAACATTAATCATAAATATTATTTAATTAAAAACTCGTTTCTTACAGGTTAGGCCTGATAACATCAGAATTAGAACTTCAGGGCAAATAACTCAAAAGAGATCCTTAGGCAAGCATTCGAATTTACATTTATTCAGTGCTGTTTATGAGCAAATCCCATGCTAAAATATTTTAAGGAAGAGAAAGCCATCATAAAAGCAATGAAACAATTTCTGATTTTCAGAAACTCAATCTAATATGGGAGAAGACACATGAATAACTATCTTCAATCAAGATTGAGGAATCAGAACTCTTAGGAAAGTATACACCAGGACTTTTATAGAGAATGTAAGATTAATTTTAGGGAGGATAATTTTGGAAGAACTCAGGGAGATGATAATTTTTAAGCTGGGCTTGGATGAATGGCTACTACTCTCGGGGCACAAATGAGAGTAAAAAGAACTCAAGACCAAAGACACAGCATGAGCAAAGGTACAGGGTATTTTTTTTTTTTAAAGAAATGACTAGTCATCCAACGTGCCAGAATAATAATAAACTTTTATTGAGTGATTACTATATGCCAGGAAAAATTCCTAGCACTTTATGAGGGTTATCTGATTTAATTTTCAACTGAAGCATGGAAGAAGCTACTATTATCAAGCCAATTTTACAGATAAGGAGACTTAGTCATCGTAGATTTAAGAAGCTAACTCACAATCATATAGCTAGATAGTATGGGAGTCAGGAATCAAGTTTGCCCCCATGACCGCAATGCTGTTATGTACACAGTGCAGGTCATAACAGCACTGAAATGCAAAGTGGGTTGGAACCAAACAGTGGAGGGCTTTTTGTGCCATCCCAAAGTGTTGTACTTCATAAATAAATTACAAAGGAGGAGAAATAATCCTATTTTTTTTTGTATCTGAAAGACAAAGAAATAAAAAGTTAAAACGATTCTCTGTTAATACTGATTATTTGGAACAATAAATTGTTTAGAGCTATGCTGTCCAATATAGTAGCACCTAACATTTGAAATATGACTAGACCAAATTGAGATGTATTGTAGGTATAAAATATACACTGTATTTCTTTTTTTTTTTTTTTGAAATGGAGTCTCACTATGTCACCTAGGCTGGAGCGTAGTGGCATGATCTCGGCTCACTGCAACCTCCACCTCCTGGGTTCAACCAATTCTCCTGCCTCAGCCTCCCTAGTAGCTGAGATTACAGGCATGCACCACCATGCCTGGCTAATTCTTTGTATTTTTAGTAGAGACGGGGTTTCACCATATTGGCCAGGCTGGTCTTGAACTCCTGACCTTGTGATCCACCCACCTCGACCTCCCAAAGTGCTGGGATTACAGGTGTGAGCCACTGTGCCTGGCCCTCCCCATGGGAATATTCTGTACACTGTATTTCAAGGATTTAATATGACAAAAAGAATGTCAAATACCTTATTAATAATGTAGTATACTGATGCATATCGAAGTAATATTTGGGATATAATGTATTTAGAAATTATATTTACTTTTTAAAGAAACTTTGATTAATGAGGCTACTAGATCATTTAAATTTACCTGTGTGGCTTGTATTATATTTCTACTGGGCAGGGCTGATCTAGAGCAATTTGAAACTTGTGGTAGATATTTTACTAACCAACTCCGATGAAGGACTTCCTCACCAAATTGGTCTTTCAACCACATTCTTTCCTTGCTTTCTGGTCATTTGCAAGAAAAATTTTAAAAGGCTCCCCCTTTGTAAAGGTTTGAGAGGCCCTAGAATTTCCTTTTTCACTTGTTCCCAACCACAAGCAAATGATCAATGTGCTTTGTGAATGAGGAGTCAACATTTTACCAGGGCGAAGGGGGGAGGTGCGAAAAAATTTCCAGTCCTTGAATGGTGTGAAGTAAAAGTGCCTTCAAAGAATCCCACCAGAATGGCACAGGTGGGCATAATGGGTCTGTCTCATCGTCAAAGGACCCAAGGAGTCTAAAGGAAACTCTAACTACAACACCCAAATGCCACAAAACCTTACTTATTAATACAAACTAGCATCCCTGCCTATCTGTCACCATCTCATCTTAAAAAACTTGTGAAAATACGTAATCCTGAGGAGACTTCAATTAGGTATAAATACCAGCAGCCAAAGGAGGTGCAGCACATTGTTCTGATCATCTGAAGATCAGCTATTAGAAGAGAAAGATCAGTTAAGCCCTTTGGACCCGATCAACTTGATACAAGAACTTCTGATTTCAACTTCTTTGGCTTAACTCTCTGAAACGATGAAATATACAAGTTATATCTTGGCTTTTCAGCTCTGCATTGTTTTGGGTTCTCTTGGCTGTTACTGCCAGGACCCATATGTAAAAGAAGCAGAAAACCTTAAGAAATATTTTGTAAGTATGGCTTTTTAACAGTACTTTTTTGTGGTTGAAAATGACTGAATATTGACTTGCTGTGGCATCTCTGATAGACTGTCCTCTTGTACACAGTCACTCTGAGATCTGGTTTTATTTTGTTAATTATTGACTGGATGAGTTTCTTGACTACATAATCTAGATATTGTTTTAACCTTCTGCTCAGTTTGTGTAGAGACTTAAAAGGGATTTATGAATCTTCCAAAAGATGGGCATGATATGGATATGAAGCATAATGATGTTAAAAATTTTGTGGTGAGAACTCATTCAGATGTGATAAGTCAAGGAGTATGCATATTGAAGAAAATGATTGGCTATTAGTTTTTGACTTCTCAGACTCTAAGGCCAGGATTAGCATTAAAAAGTTAATAGGAAACGTTTACAAATTAAAGTAAAAAAAGATCCTTAAAGTTTTGGCTTAAAAAAATCACTGATAGGTGATTTTCTCCAAAAAGTTATTTCAACATTCTGCTGCTCTATCTATATTACTTGTGAATTATTCCTGAACTTAGTTGCTCACTGGGATTTTGCAGGAATTATGATTCTGGCTATGGAATGTTTAAAAATTTTAAGTGAGTTTTTTGAGTTTCTTTTAAAACTTTATTGACGGTTAATGAAAAGTTTTTACATTTTAAATATTTCATTATTTATTTAAAACTTAGCTATTATAATTATAACTGTCATACATTCACAATTGATTTTATTCAGACATTCACAATTGATTTTATTCCTACAACACAAAATCAGATCTCACACACACACACACACACATGCACACGTTTGAAACTATCTTTTAAAGTTGACATAATACCCTACAGGAAGGCATAGTAGATGTAATAGAAACCTGTGCCATTGGGGGGCAGTATTTTATAGTGGGGTGGCTTTGCTGTTTTTGTTTTGTATTTTTTAGCCTAGCTTGAAAATACTTTCTTTAGCCTACTATAGTTTTTGAGACCCTTGGAGTATCATCAGCTTTGTTGAACTCCTTTGTGACATTGCAATTTAATGGTTATATTGGAAAACAAAAAAGCTAAAAGAGCATAATAGTCTTTGGCTGTATCTCACATAAACCTTTTGTGAATACTTATTGTTAGAACTAAGCAGAAGAATTGAAAAGGAAATCAGTTAATATTGTCACATCTGAGTTCAATGAAACTTGAAATTTATTTTTAAGACAATTTATGGGCTAATTGTAAACCATTTTTTTTTTTTTTTTCCCAGAATGCAGGTGATGCAGATGTAGCAGATAATGGAACTCTTTTCTTAGACATCTTGAGGAATTGGAAAGAGGTAAGCTGAATATTCCCATTTGGCTAATTTTCCTGTTGCTTGTTTTCTGATGGATAAATACACATCATCCTCTGTTTGTGTTCTTTCCTTCCAAGGAGAGTGACAGAAAAATAATGCAGAGCCAAATTGTCTCCTTTTACTTCAAACTTTTTAAAAACTTCAAAGATGACCAGAGGATCCAAAAGAGTGTGGAGACCATCAGGGAAGACATTAATGTCAAGTTTTTCAATAGCAACAAAAAGAAACGGGATGACTTCGAAAAGCTGACCAATTATTCGGTGAGGCTCTTTAAATTCTTTCTTTGGTTTCATTGCGGAGGGTCTTGCAAAGCATTTGTTCTCCAGAAAGTAGACATTAGCTATTTAACAGTTGCTAAAGCTATGAACTCAACCCATAGCTGAAACTCTTACTAATTCCATTTGTGTTTGGATGACTTTGCAAAGCCAGTATGGGGATCACTGAAGTATGTAATGTAGAAAAATGCTAGCATTGTAACTATTGTGTAAAGACAGGTGAATTGACAAATCCAATGAAGAGGAAGTAGGTGAGGAAGTAGTGGGGAGTACTGAGAAGCAATTCTCTCGTTGTCCTTTGCTCATATGATGGAAATTCTCTTACTTTGAATGAGAGGCTGTCTGTCTTAATGGAAAGAGCAGTGGGAGGAGCTGAGAAGATGTGTGTTCTCCTCCCAACTCAGCCACCAGGGAACTGTGATGAATCACATGGCTGGCTGGGGCTCAGTGCCCTCATCTTAAAAGGAAACTGTTAGGTTCACTACATAAGTTTGATGACCTTCTTTGCTCCAAAACTCTACAATGCCAAGAATAGAAAATGAGAATGAGATAGAAGAAAGCTACAGCCTTTGAGTAGGTACCAGTGCACCCCACTGCAAGTCTCTAGCCAACCTATCAGATTGTACTGCCTAATTAGAAGCAAGAATGGTTGCTCTTTGTTTTTAGGGAAAAATAGGTAGAATTTATACCTTATGAAAAGATTGCTCTATCAAGTCTCTATCAACTTTCAGAATATCTCAGCTGGAGAACTCCTTAGACTCCTAAGTCATACCTCATGAACTTGTATCTTTAAATTATCTTTAAATTATGCCTTCTGTAAACAGAATGATAACATTGAGGCATAAAGACAAAACACGTTTTTCAAAATTTTATCTAGAAGACAAAGACCTCTAGATTCCTTTGGGGTTGGCTTTGATATAAATGGGCTCAAATGAGAGCTCAAGCTGGCATTTGTGCTCTTAGGATTTGTGCTCAGCTTTCACTATTGCCGGGCCTGCCTCTCACTCCTCTCATGTGAGCCCCCAGAAACTGAAAGGAGAGACATGGCAACAGGTATCCTTTGGTTAGAAACTAGACACTCAGCACTTGCCCCTAACCCAGTGGTGCCCCTGGCTTACTGTTCAGTCCTGGATAAGTCTCTTAGTTTCTTGGTGATGATTTGAACATTGGAAAGTAAAATCTGTCACTTGCAAACACACAGCTTGTAGAAAACTTTTTCTACTCTGCAGGAACTGGGCCTTAAAAAAGTGAAAAAAAAAAATCTGTGGGTTTCTTCCTTCTGGAAGCTACAAACCTCCTGTTTCTTGATGGGCAATCTTGAGTGAGCTCTATTAATTATTGTTCTCTTTGGCTCAGTTGCTAAGCTGAGGTATGTCATGCCCTTTCATAATTAGTCCTGTAGCCTGTAATCCCCCAGCCATCCTCAGAAATGTGGCGATGTAGCCATAGTGTTCCCAAGATTAGAAAAAATATAATGGCAGAGTCAAGAGGAAAGTAAATAGTCCACATTTTATGAAGTATGAAATCACCTAAATGGCCCTATTGGTTAGAGTGAGGAGATGCAAATAGTTCAATTTGCTGGCCTAGAAGGTAGGGTACTGGAAAAGTTGTTGCAATTCCTAATTTTAAACTTTATATATCAGTAAGCCATATATAAATATGATTGGTGGTTATTTTAAAACCTATTATGGAAATTGAGAGACTGACCTAATCTCAGAGAAATAAAAAATTACAGTTTTCACTTGTTTTGGATTTGGTGTTTTCTAGGGTACCTAACCTAGATCAGTGGCTCTCAAACTTAGGTGGATGTCAGAATCACCTGGGGAGCTTAGTGAATGCACAGGGCACAGTTCTTCCAATTCATGCACCTGGATCTCTGAGGTCTTTATTAGGTTTCCGGGTTAATCTGCTACGCATAACAGTGAGAATCATTGACCTATAGTTACTCGTTTGATACATACAGGAGAGACTAAAGTATAAAGTGATATAATTGGTAGATTGATGATAGAGAGGTCATAGAAACAGTCTTCTCTTCCTTTAGATGAGAAAATAGAAGTTCCGAAAGGTCAAGTAGCTGGCTCAAGGTCAGAATTATTGCACGCATGAGATTCAGATCCACCTTTTCACATTGACTCCACACCAGGGGTCTTTTCACTATATGATTTCAAGAATTCTATAGGAGTAGATTTAAAGATATGTGATGGACTCCACCACATCATTGCACAACTAGGAATGTAATTATAATTTTTAGCCTCAACTGCTGAAGAAGTAAATATTGTATATTAAGGTAATATGGTCCATTTTTTTAAAGGAATAGTTTTATTTTCACTGACCATCATGCCATTAACAGAATATCTTGAAGGCTTATATGCCTGAAATTAATTTTGCTCTTTTCTTTCCCAATAGGTAACTGACTTGAACGTCCAACGCAAAGCAGTACATGAACTCATCCAAGTGATGGCTGAACTGTCGCCAGCAGCTAAAATAGGGAAGCGAAAAAGGAGTCAGATGTTTCGAGGTCGAAGAGCATCCCAGTAATGGTTGTCCTGCCTGCACTATTTGAATTTTAAATCTAAATCTATTTATTAATATTTAACATTATTTATATGGGGAATATATTTTTAGACTCATCAATCAAATAAGTATTTATAATAGCAACTTTTGCGTAATGAAAATGAATATCTATTAATATATGTATTATTTATAATTCCTATATTCTGTGACTGTTTCACTTAATCCTCTGTTTTCTGACTAATTAGGCGAGGCTGTGTGATTACAAGGCTTTATCTCAGGGGCCACCTAGGCAGCCAACCTAAGCAAGATCCTGTGGGTTGTGTGTTTATTTCACTTGATGATACAATGAACACTTATAAGTGAAGTGATACTACCCAGTTACTGCCTGTTTGAAAACTTGCCTGCATTCTGAGCCACTGCTTTAATGGTATGTCAGACAGAACTTGAATGTGTCAGGTGACCCTGATGAAAACACAGCATCTCAAGAGATTTCATGCCTGGTGCTTCCAAATATTGTTGACAACTGTGACTGTACCCAAATGGAAAGTAACTCATTTGTTAAGATTATCAATATCTAATATATATGAATAAAGTGTAAGTTCACAACTATTTATGCTGTGTCAGACTTTTTCTAAGTGAGAACTAGAGTGAAAGAACTACCTATTAATGAATTAGTAGGGATGGGAGTCATCTTAGCTGTGGAAATTTTAGAGTTGCATTTGGTTCCATTAAATGTGGTGTCTCTTTCCACTAGCATTTTGTTGGCTTTCACTTTTCCAGTTGGCAGCTCTTTGAATTATCTTTCTAAGATACAGATTTAATTACGTCACTATTCAATTTAGAGGTTCTGCTATGGAATGTAGTTTAAACTGCTCAGCTTGGCACACAGAGATTTATTTCTAGCCCCTTCTCCACCTTCCTATTCCCTCCTTCATTTCAGAATCTTCCTCTCCCTCATCCAATGCTGGCAAACACCACTGGGTGTGGAGTAGTGGGTGTAAGCTCTAGGGACAAGGCTTGAATTGGAATCCACATTATTCCATTACAAGTAGTGTGACCTTTAATACATTATGTATATTGTCTAAGTTTCAGCTTTATTGTCGGAAAAATAATTGTGTGTTCCTCATAATATTGTGGTACGAATTGATACTTTCACTCAAGACATATTTATTGGAGTACCTACTATGTGCCTGGTGCTGTTGTAGATCCTTGAGATACCTTACTCCAGCAAAACAGCCTAGGATCCCTGCCCCTGGGGAATTTGAAATTAAGCAAGTGACAGATAAACAATGAACAAAGTACATACTATGTAAGTCTATTGCATGGCATTCTCTAAGGTGATTGGTATCATGGAAAAATAGTTAAAGGAGAGCAGGACAGGGAAATTAGGAATCCTATGTGTGGTGGGGTGGGAGGGCTAGAGGTTTAAAAGAGTAATTATATGTGGTTTCATTGAGGAGATGCCATTTGAGGAAGCACTTGTAAGAAATAAGAGAGGTAGCTATTTGAATTCCAGGCAAAAGGTATATCCTTGCAAAGGCTCTGAAGAGGAGATTTTCCTGGAATGGTAGAAGAACCAGCAGACCAGTGTGCTGCACCCAGAACACTGAAGAGAAAACCAGCCACACTTGAGAGGAATTCCGGGGAAGCAATGTCCTTAGGGGAGGGCCAGTTTATCTTTTGAGAAGGAGGAAGTTGAGGATATGAAGGATTTGGTTAGTTCTGGGCTGTAAATTCCAGAAGACCCCGTGAGACAAAATAAGAGAGGCGGTCATAAAAGGGAAAGTGCATAGGGATGTGTTGTGAGTCTGAGACTTCTTATGATCACCGACATAAACAAGATAATGGATATAGTGAGATTAGTTCTACCAGCTATGGAACATACAGTGGTGGCAAGATTGTGAATGTCAAGGATAGAGAGGGTTAGGCATCTGGGGCTTCCTTCTCAACAATTTCACATAACTCTCCAACAGCAACAGTAGGATTATGTGAAAGAGATCACACAAAGGATCATTTGAGTTGTCGATAACAATCAGGGGTCATTATTTTGATTATTGGGCAATGAAGTGACAGTGGGTGACACCTGATTCTGAAACTTTTCAATCTTTGATGAAGCAAGACTGAAAGTAAATTGGGGTTATTTTTGGCACAACTACAGCTAATATGATCTGCGACTGGTGTCTCCACTGTTGTTCGTATTAAGATTCATTGAGGCAGACTTTGATGTATAAACAGATGGAGGGCTACTGTGAAACTGTCTTGCCTGGACCATATTTCCAGACCATACTTCTGGGGAAGGGATTGGAAATTCCCACCATCAATCATCTTGAGAAGTGATTAATCATACCATGTGGAATGAAGCACCAGGAGATGAATTTTAGTCTAGGGCTGGATAAAACATTCCCTCTCACTGAGGTTGGTCTCAGTTTGGCCCAGACTGTGAGATATGAAGAGATACAAACTGTATTAGGTGTTGTGATGATAGCAGGGAATGAGACAGGGAGAAGATCCTTTAAGAGAACTTGAGTTGAGACTGGCCTATGCAGTGGTTGTCAATTATTCCCTATGTTGTATGTTTCTTCTCTTATGAACACACCTAGTGTCAGAAGTATGATGGAGCTTGTAGGAGGGATGGACCATGCTTTAGACTAAGACCTTGGGGGAAGCTTCCTCTCCCAATGCCAGCAGGGGCAGTTATCTCCCTAATCTTGTAAGCAGCTGGGGCAGCAGCCTGGGCTTGCAGCGTGAGAGCCCTTATCATATGGCGTCCCACCCTTAGTGACTTTCAGAAATTGCTGGCACATCCTTGCTGGTAGGGCAATTTTTGGCAATTAAAATTTGAGCATGAAATGTCAATGGATTTTCTTGTTCTTTCTTTCTTTTTTTTTTTTTTTTTTTTGAGACGGAGTCTAGCTCTGTGGCCCAGGCTGGAGTGCAGTGGCCGGATCTCAGCTCACTGCAAGCTCCGCCTCCTGGGTTTACGCCATTCTCCTGCCTCAGCCTCCCGAGTAGCTGGGACTACAGGCGCCCGCCACCTCGCCCGGCTAGTTTTTTTTGTATTTTTAGTAGAGACGGGGTTTCACTGTGTTAGCCAGGATAGTCTCGACCTCCTGACCTAGTGATCCGCCCGTCTCGGCCTCCCAAAGTGCTAGGATTACAGGCTTGAGCCACCGCGCCCAGCCTTCTTGTTCTTTCTTATCCTGTTCTCTTCATTCTTCTCTTCTTCTCTTCCCATTTGAACAATATTATTCTAAATCAATTAAGTGCATCAGAGTAAGGTAGACATCTGTAATTGCCCACGATGGGCAGCCAATTCCAGGCACAGTGTGAAGGGAGGAAACCTGGTGTGGAAGGTGTCAGAACCTGAGCAGAATGAGGAGAAGGTCCTTGAAGAGGTGAGTGAGCATATTAGTTTCCTATTGCTGTGGTAATAAGTGACAACAAACAGTTGCTGAAAAAAACCCCACATGTTTATTATCTTATCATCATGGAGGGCAGAAATCCAAAACTAGGCTCAGTGGGCTAAAATCAAGGCATCCGCAGGGCTTGTTCCTTCTGGAGACTCTAGGAGACAATCTGTTTCCTTGACTTCTCCAACTGCTGGAGGCCACTCTCATTCCTCAGCTAGTGGCCTCTTCCTTTTCAAAAGCCAGCAGAACAGTGTCTTCCAGGCTCTCTCATTCTCTCTGAGTCTGATATTCCCTATTTCCTCTTATAAGGACCCTCGTAATTACATTAAGACCACTTGAATAATTCAGGATATTGTCTCCTTCTTAAGATTTTTAACTTAACCACATCTGAGAATTTGTGTGTGTGTGTGTGTGTGTGTGTGTGTGTATGCCATATAAAGCAACAGTCCCAGATTCAGGGGACTAGGATGTGGACATCATTGGGGGTCCATTATGCAGTGTATCATAGGGCGGCAGCCTGACATGACATGGGTCCTCTGAACCTTAGCCTAGCAAGGAGGTGCCTATGTGAAAGAAAGGCCTGGAGTAGGCTGTCAGAGTCCAGGCAAGGTGAGGAGGACATCTGTGTCCTGGGATGGCCCAGCATGGGTGTTAGAGTGAAGTTAGAATGGCATCTGCATAGGGGAAGGCATATTAGTGCAGATGGGAAATTAATTAAGTAATTATATTAAAGATAATGGGAGCCAGTTTTCCTTACTATTGAAGGAAGCTACAGTACAAAAAAGGAGAAAATTAGAATAAACCCTATGATATTGAATTAGAATTAGATGTGTCAGTATTACCTTATGCTCTTCAATATAAAGAGGTAGATACAGAAATACATAATAGATAGAAATATTAATTCACCCTAACTCTGTCCATTGAGGGGGCCTGAGAGTAGTTAACATTCAATAACAGTGAGAACACTGATCACCCATATCTTGACTTCTAAATACCATTCTTTGCTAGAAGGGACCAGAACTCCTTGGAGAACTGGCTGATCCCAGAGCAGGGGTAATGAAAGTACATGGTGTGCTAGAACAAAAGAAGTATTCAGAGGATGATGGAAACATGTTAAAAGGCACAGAAATCAGCTCGAAGGGACTCCCACTGGTCAAATATGAGAAAATTTGAGCATCAAAATAAATAGTGATAGTGATGTATTATGACCTTTTGAATATAATAGGAAACTATGAGTAGATATTGATCTAAATTAACATGCCAAAAGTTTGATGAGGAATGGTATAGCCACATCATTGCAAAATATCTCCCTATAAAATATTTATTAATTACAAATTGGAAAGGAGTAATTTTATAGTAGAAAAGCTTAGCAGATGCCATCTTAATCAAGGAATAAAAGTGAACATCCTTAGTAATGAGATAAACGAAAAGGGTGTCCTACCTGATAAGATGCAAGGAAACGAACACAGCATACCTTTTGTAATATCTCTGTGAAAGATGCATAACCTATTCTAGTCATGAGAAAACATACAAATGCAAACTAAGAAGCAATTTACAAAATATCTTGTCTGTAGTCTTCAAAGTATCAAAGTTGTATACGTTAAGGAAAGACTAAGGACTGAAGAACAGTTTTGTTCTGAAATGAATTATAGAGACATGATAGCTAAATGCAATGTAAGTTTCTGAACTGAATACTTATGCAGTAGAAATCATTTTTAGAACAACTGGTGAACTTGAATGAGGTCTGAAGATGAGAGAGTAGTGATATATCAATTTAAACTTCCTGATTTTGAGGTTTGTATCATGGTTAAGCAGGATATGTCTTTGTGGGTAGATAATGCACACTAATGTATTCAGAGGTGAAGGGGCATCAGGATAGCCACTTACTCTGAGATGATTCAGGAAATATAAAGCTTTTCCAACTCTTCTGTAAATTTGCAATTTCTTTCTTTCTTTTAAGACACCCAGGCTAGAGTGTCACCCAGGCTAGAGTGCAGTTGGTACAATCATGGCTCACTGCAACCTCCGCTTCCTAGGCTCAAGCCATCCTCCTGCCTCAGCCTCCCAAGTAGCTAGGACCACAGGCATGCATCACCATGCTCAGCCAATTTTTTATTTTTGTACTTTTTGTAGAGACGTGGTTTGACCATGTTGCCCAGGCTGGTCTTGAACTCCTGGGCTCAAGTGATTCACCCACCTTAGCCTCCCAAAGTGCTATGATTTGCATGGGTCCAGCCTGCAATATTTTTTCAAAATATAAATATGAAAAAGTCACTGTGAGATTATTTCAGAGTCACAGGCTGGTGAGGTCTAAAATTCTTGATAACTCAGAATTCCCCTTATTTAACTTGAAACAAGGTGAAATTTCCAAAAGTAATCACACATATATAGTCACCCCATTCCCATGCTCTTCTTGTAATGTGACTTCTTGTAATCCAACTTAAAGATGAGGGTGTGTTACTCTCCTAAATATTGGGAAGCAGCTTGACTTTGCTTACCAGTGAAGTGAAATGGAAATGCAGTCACATCCTTTGAAGTCTAGGGTACAGTCTCTAACTGGCTTCTTTTCATCTCAAGACTTTTGCCCTCAGAACCCAACATCATGTCGAGATGTTCAGGCTGCATGGGGAAAACCATGTGTGCATATTCTGGCCAAGAGTTCCAGTGAGGCTTCCACTCAACATCAGCACAAATCATCAGATGCGTGTGAGCAAGCCCTTAGATGACTGCAGCTCCAGGCATTTGAATTTTCCAACTGAGGCCTCAGATACCATGCTGCTTGGGATGAAAAAAACCATTGTGGGCTGGGTGCAGTGGCTCAAGCTTATAATCCCAGCACTTTGGGAGGCCGCGGCAGGTGAATCACCAGAGGTGGAGAGATCAAGACCATTCTGGCCAACAGGTGAAACCTGGTCTCTACTAAAAATACAAAAATTAGCTGGACATGGTGGCACGTGCCTGTAGTTCCAGCTACTCAGGAGGCTGAGGCAGGAGAATCGCTTGAACCTGTGAGGCAGAGATTGCGATGAGCTGAGATTGTGCCACTGCATTCCAGCCTGGGTGACAGAGTGAGACTCCATCTCAGAAAAAAAAGAAAAAAAAAAAAAACCCATCATGAGACACTTCCAGTTTTAGCTCCAACATATACAGAGCCTGGAAGTTGTTACTCCAGCCTTCAAAACAAGGAAAAGCTGGACAAACAAAATCAGTGATTTTTTTTTTTTTTTTTAGTTCCATTATAGAAAGGAATTTGTAGGACAAACTGCCACAATAAAATCTGGAGAGTAGGCAAATCCAGAAATTCACAGCCAAGACCTGCTTACTTGGACCTGAATCCACTGAAGTAATTAACTTGTTAAAACACTTAAATGGTAATTTTGATGTGTTGCTGGAGGCTGAGTGTGGACTAGCATGGGAGTGAGATACACCTGGGGGTTGAACTGTGAAGGGTCCTCCATGTTTTCATGAGGGTACCCACAGGAATCCCACCAAGTTCTCATGGTGAAGTTCTGAGAAAGATATCCCTGTGGCTCTGGCAGGGGGAGGGGATGAGTAATCCTTGTGAAGTATGTCCAGAAACAAAGGTCTGCTCTCCATGTGGAAAGGCTTTACCAGACTCCTATGAGAGGGCTGTGGGAGAAGGATGTTCCTCTAACTTGAGTCCCTTCTAGTAGTCCTTTTTCACCTAAAGCTATACAAGATGAAACACTTGTGAAGATCACAGTCCTGAAACACAGGCCCACTAAAATGCTGAGATTTAAAGATTATAAAACACGTCCCTTTCCCCATACTTTACTACATACCATAGGGCTGCAGTAATAACAGTGGATCACAGGTGAAAGAGCTGCAAGGCACAGACTCTCTCTAACGAGGAGCAGTTATGGAAGCACAAAGTAAAGATGGGAGACAAAGGCAAGAATGCCAGAGAACTTGAAGCCTCTGGCACACGGAAAGGTGAGAGAAAACAGCCGGAAGTGATAAAGCAAACGTCAAAACCAGATTTGGATATGACATAGAGTTTGAGATTACCAGGTAAGAAATTTAAAATAGCTAAAATTAATATGTTAAGGGAAAAAGGTAGACAACATGCAAGAACAGATGGGTAATGTCAGTAGAGAGATGGAAAGTCTAAGAAAAGAATCAAATGGAAATACTATAAATAAAATACACTGTAACAGAAATGAAGATTGTCTTTGATAGGCTCAACAGTAAACATAACATATCGGTGAGCTTGAAGAGATTCAGTGAGTTTGAAGAGAATCGGTGAGCTTGAAGATAGGTAAATAGAAACTTCCCAAACCAAAATGCAGAGAGAAAAAATGAAGAACAAGCAAACAAACAGAATAGAACAAAACACACAAAAAAGAATATCTAAGAACTGGGGAGGGGGCAATATGTTTTTAAATTTTTTCTTTTTGGTAATTTCAAAATATGTAGCATAACAATAGATCCTCAAAGAATACTGAGCAGAACAAATTGCAGTAAAATTACCCCTAAGAATATGCTATGGTTTGTAAGAAGTTCAGGTGTTGTAAACTAATCCCCAACACAACAGTGTTGAGACATGGGATCTTCAGGAGGTGATTAGGTCGTGAGGGCATTAGGCTGTGCCCTCATGAATGGATTAATGTCATTATTGAGAATGGGTTACTTATCCTGAGTGGGTTTCCTTTTAGAATAAATTCAGCTTCCTTCTCCTCCTCCTCCTCCTCCTCCTCCTCTGAACCTTTCTCTCAAGCTCTATTACTCTCTCTCATCCATGTGATGCCTTTTGCCGTGTTGTAATGCAGCAAGAAGGTCTTCACCAGGTGCACCCCCTTGGCCTTAGATTTCCCAGCCTCCAGAACTGTGAGACAAATTAATGCCTACTCATTATAGATTACTCAGTCTCAGGTATTCTGGAATAGCAGCACAAAATGGTCTAAGACAGAATATTATATTCAAATGGCAGAAAAACAAAGAGAAAATCTTGAAAGAGTCAAAGGAAGAAAAAACCCACTTTACCTGTGGAAGAACAAAACATTACGACAAGCTTATTTTCAGAAGATATGTATATTAGTTTCCCATTGCTGTTGTAACAAATTCACAAACTTGGTGGCTTAAACAACACAAATTTGTTATTTTCCAGTTCTGGATGTCATAAGTGCAAAATCAGTCTCAGTGACTAAAATTAAGGTGTAGGGAAACTCTGTGTTCCTTCTGGAGGCTCTAAGAAGAGAATCTGTTTCCTTGTCTTTTTTAATTTCTAGAGGCTGCCTGCATTACTTGGCTCACAGTCTGCTTCCTCCTTGTCAGCTGAGTCCTTCTCATGCTGCCATCTCTCTGGTTCGCTCTCTCTGCCTATATTACCCATTTATAAGAACCTTTGCTTTCATATTGGTTTACCTAGATAATCCAGGATAATCTCCTCATCTGGAGGTCAGGTGATTACCAAACTTAATTTCATCTTCAACCTTAATTCTTTTCCATTTAACCTAACATATTCATAGAAGAAAACAGAAGGTAAACGGATCGGAAAAGAAAAAATTAAACTGTTCACAGTGACATAATTGTCTATACAGGAAATCTCAAGGAATTGACAAAAAGTTCTTGGAACTAATAGGTGATGTTGCAAGGTGACAGGATGCAAGGTGAATACACAAAAGTTAATTGCTTTGCAATATACCAGCAGTGAACAATTAAAATTTGAAGTTAAAAACATCATTTACAATAGCACTCAAAACATGGAATAGGTATAAATCTAACAAAATATGTACATGACCTCTATGCGGTAAATTACAATGCACTGATGAAAAACATCAAAGAAGATCTAGGTAAATGGAGAAATATTCCATGTTCATGGATCGGAAGATTCCATATCATTAAGATGTTATTTCTTATTAGCTTAATCTATAGATTCAACAAAATCCCAGCAAGTATTTTGTAGATACCAACAAATTTTGAAATTTATGTGGAAAGGGAAAAAACAGAATAGTTAACCCTATACTGAAGAAGAACAAATTTGGAGGACTCATACTATTTAACTTGAAAACCTACTATAAGGCACAGTAATTAATAAAAAATGGTATTGGTGAAAGAATAGACATATAAATCAGTAGAACTGAACAGAGAGCCCAGAAATAGACTCACACAAATATAGCCCACTGAGTTTTGACAGAGTAAAGGTAACTCAATGGAGACAGCATAGATTGCTCAACAAATGTTGCTGGAACAATTGGATGCACATATGCAAAAAAAATCCTAGGCAAAACTCATGGCATTAATACTATGCAAATGAAAAACTAGTCAAAAAATTTAGATCAAACACCAAGGACTTATTATTATTTTTGATTCCTTGCATTGCTGTTGTTTACTAATTGTATGGGACTCTTTTTGGGATGCTAGAACACTAGAAGACTTACACTTGTGCATTCTTTCATGTTCTTTGGGAGGAAGATTGTGACTGATGCCAACAAGATGAACTGTCTGAATGGAAGCTGACTTGGCAGCCAATTCCAGGAAGGATAATACTGTGATTTTCATTTTTGTTTGAAATGACAATAAGTGATTGTGGCCTTCAAAACTAGAAAAAAAATGGATTATAAACTCGTCTGTGAGAAAGGAGAAAAGAAACCTTGTTATACTGGAAATATCAATATGGAATTGACTTTAAAAAAAAGGTAGGTACTTATTGTGCTTTCAGTACAAGAATCACTTATCTGAGATCACTCTGTTCTGTCCTATTAAGGTAAAAACAATTCGTTGTGTACTTTCATGCTTAGATTTGGATTTCTTTGCTAAAGAAAACAAGGTCTCCTTGAAGAGACATTGATATCACATCTCGGATGGAAAAGTTCAAGTTGAGCTCAGGATATCTTGTGGCCTGTTATTTGTCACCTGATATTTTATTGTTATTACCATCTTTCTTGCCACGGTTATGCAAGTAGCTTTATGCTGCCTCATTTATTGAGTAGTTGGTATTATGCTAGGCTCTGCTAGGCCCTTTATTTGTTATTACTATATTGTTAATATCATAGTATGTGGTCTGTGCCAGGCTCAGCACTAGGCCCTGTTGACTTGCCTAAAAAAAAAAAAAAAAAAAAAGCACCCGTTGATCAATCAAAGCTGTGTATTAAGCCTACTGCACTAAGGGAGAGAAACCTTGACAAAGTCTTTCTAGGTCTCAGAACCTAGCGGTTCAGAGGAGGTCAGAAGGATATTTATAGGGCTTGGGGCTATGGGATCAAGTGGTTTGAGAAGAGTCTTTCAGTAAAGGGAGACTGAGATTGCGGAATCTGTGGTATGTTGATTTAGGTCTAGTGGAAATGTAAGGCATTCTTATATGTCAAGAAATTCTTGTCGGATAAGTAATTTTTTGATAATTGTTTACTCAGCGGAGCAATCTGTTGTCCTGAGAAGGAGGTTGTTTGTCCAGTTAAGCACACTATTTGTTCAGATAAATTGATTTTCAATACTTTTCTGAAGCAAGCAGTGAAATTATTTACTGGTTTATTTAAGTCACCTTGACCAAGGTGGCATTCAGCTTCAGTTCTGCTAGTTAAGCTCTGTGGACACAGGTGGTCGTAGTTCTCACCATGACCCATTTGTCAGTCTCCTTTGTGACCTCTGACTCCTGGGTTGATGTGTGAGGTCTATTTTTGATACATTCTTATCAAGACATAGAGCTTAACTCCTCAAAATAACATACTCACACAAAAGCATTAATACTCAGCAATTCAGAATACTTTCTGAAGGTGTCAGAGGGTTTTTCAGGGAAGAATGATTATCAGCATTCCAGAGATTTTCTTTTTCCAAAGGTCTACCTCAGCTGCGCCATCATGGAGAGGGGAGATTTTTCTCTTTCCTCTACACAGTACCAATTTCTTTTCCTTTCCAGAATTTCCTTCCAGGAACTTCCGATTCTTCACTCTTATTATCCAGAGTAGCTTCCTCTCTTCCTTTGAAGATTTGACTGGAATGGAATTCTTTCCCTGGGGCTCAGTTTCCAGCATAAGTTTATCAAATCATTTCCCACAAAGCCAGGCTTCCCCATACAAAATCCTTGCTACTAGAAAGAATACTTTTTTTTTTTTTTAGTTTATTAGCTTTCACATTTTTCATGATAATTTTATGTGTTAGACATTATCACACAGTTACACTAAATGGATAATTGATTGAAAGAATTGGAGAGGGTTGAGAAATCTTGATTTTTCTGTAACGTAATCAGCATCTGAGTGCTCTGGGAGAAAATACAAGGCCAGAAGTGTCTTATCCTTTTCTGTTTACCTAAAATGAGAATCTGGCTGCTCCATGACAGGGCTTCTTTTGGGCAGATGGTGATGAAGGATCAAAGGTGAAAGTGCCATCACCATCTGAGCTGCATTTTATATGCATTCTATTTAATCTTCACAACAATCTCATCAATGAGGCTTGGAAACTACAAATAACATTCCTAAAGTTTTGCAGCTAAAGAAATCTGAGTCTAACTGAATCCTGAACAAGAGATTGTTAAGTGAAGCACATGCTCACTAGTTGCTCATTAGCACAATTTTATAGTAGCCTATTACACATCCTTGGGGGTGGTCATACCCAAGCTTCTTTTTTTCCTTGGAAAGCAATAGTTTTTTTTTTTTTTTATGTCCGCAAATATTAACTCGGTGATTACAACAAACACTGAGCAATCTCAATGCTGTTTATCTGGAGGACGGTCTGAGGGGTCACAATGAATTATTTCTTCTTGAAGCTTTTCCTTCTCCTAAATCTCATAATGACTCTTGACCATATTTCTGTCTTTTCAATGACTGTGGCTTCTACTCAAACAAGATCCTTTCTGTGGAGTGGCTTGCCCAACAGCGTGAAGTTGTCTGCCCCAACCAGTAGGACCTTCTCCAGTAGAATTCTCTCTCCACATGCAAGGTCTAGTTCATTTCCAATTAAGATAAGATCTTCAGAGGTCACCTTCAACTGGTGGCTGGCAAAATGCACCATGGGAAAAAGCCTGCCATACTGCCCCATGGCGATGTAAAGTTACATCAGAGAATCATTGACATCTTGGTTACAGCCACCCCCAAGGATGTGTAATAGGTTAGTGTAAAACTATACTCATGAGTAACTAGTGAGCACGTGCTGTACTTGTTTGGGTTTCAGTTAGACTTAGATCTCTTTAGCTGTGAAACTTTAGCAATGTTATTTATAGTCTCCAAGTCTCATTTATAAGACTGTTGGTAAAGATTAAATAAAATGCATATAAAATGCTTAGAAGAGAGACAATGCTCTGTAAATGCCTATTATTATTATTGTGATTTTTGTTGAATAAATCAATGAATCATTGTCATTAGCTTCATCATTCTGGCAAGTTCTGTTTAGTTTTTCTGGGTCTGAAAAATTTTCCATTTCTAGAAACACCGAGAGAGGAAGCAAGTTGCAAAAGAAGTCAGTAAGTCAGAATTCCTTGATTATGTTTAGTTTAACTGTGTTTTCTTTGGCATGGTGCACTGTTACTTAGGCTCCAGTGTAGATTTTGTGAGGTCTTACATCTTAGGAACATCAGGGTGATGACCTGAGGTGCATAGGGCTTGCAAAACTGATCTAGCCTCAGGAATTTGGTCACAAAAGGGCAGAGTACCCTGGCGGTTGGTGAGAGACTGTGGTGTGGCAGTTTTGAGGAGAAAGGGTGGGAGCGTCTAGACTGTGATCCAAATCTTGGAGACAGGGGTGGTGAGTGTGATTTTGAGGAATCCATCTATAAAAGACGAGACCACCACTGGTGAGGGGGCGTCCCCATGGCGGCATCTAGTCCTTTTGAGTAAGCACTGAGACAAGGGCGATGAGGATATGGGTACCAACCAGTATACCTGCTCAAATGCACTGAAACAGCTTGAGAAGAGGAAGGGGCAGGAAGTTCTGGGGCTCGAGAGGTCCAAACAGCATCAGACTCTTTTCTGTTGCATCAGGTCCCTGCTAAACTGCGGTGGATGTAAACTGATATGACTTGCTATGGGCCCTGCCCATATCATCAGTATTTGCTCAGGACCTGGGGAAAAGGGGTTTGAGCAGGCTGAGACTGCAACCATAGAGAGCTGGGAAAATAAAATATAGGGGCCTGATGATATGCTTTAGATAGGAAAAGACACACAAATTGTGAAAAGGTTTGTAAGAAGTCCAAATGAATCAGTGCTCACGTTTGGATAAACACTCTATTTGGTTGAGGTTATGATTTTTAGAGGGCAATTGCTTTTCAGAAATACCAAGTATTTTTGGAGATCTGACACTGTCACTCATCAGCTATGTGACTTTGATTAACTCAGGATCAAATGACATAATATTTGTGACTTTGAATGGCAAAGTTCTATGTAGATGTGAGCTATGACACTAACGTAGTTTCTGGAAGGAGCCTTGTAATATTCTGGGTGCCAGATTCATGAATTTTAGGAGGTAATGAAATGTAGTAGATTTTTCTATTTCTTAAACTTCTCTGATGTGTAAATAATCAATTAAGATCTAATTTCATGAATTTAAATCTTGTTAGTGCTTATTCTCAAATACTGCCTTCAGAAGGATTTTGTGGTTCATCTTAAGAATTTGCAGTGGGATTGTTTTGAATTTTTAACTCAGTTTTTCCTCTGTATTTGTTTGATCTTGGACCATCCCTCCCATTGAAATAGGCCATTCTGTGCTAGTTGTCAAGAACTGATGTAACAATGGAAAATGGAGAAAACTAGGTCTCCACTTTCAAAGGCCTAGGATGTTAAAAAATAAAAAAGACTTATGATGTAGACAAACAATTTAAGAGAAAGCATCCTGAGCTAGAAGAGCAAGTTCTACCTCAACCCTCAGATTAATCAAGAACTCCTCTGGCCAAAAATATTAGGGGAAATTGGAAATAAGGTGATGGGGGAGGAGAAATTGGGGAGCTCTCAGGTCACAAAGCTGGAACGGAGAGAATCATATGTCCCATAATGGAGTCCCTACCTGGAGGTCAACCAGCTTCTACTTGAGCAAAGTAACCATGTGTCACCTAGACTGACACAAACAGCATTATTCTAAGGGACATGTGCTTCCATTTTCACCAGAAGATTCTAGGAAACCAACTCTATTTCAGGCTGGAAAAATCTGTTATTATCTCACCAAACACTAGTATATGATTTTGTTTTGTTTTTCTGTTTACATCTTAACAAATATAGTTGATACTCTTCTTATTCATTTACAGGTAGTAAAGAAAGGGAGAAAAATTTAGGTTGGTGGAGGAAAACAAATGAATCTTTGCATCTCATAAGATCTTACCTTGTGATTTAAGAAGAGGTACAAAGTGGAAAGAATGTCCCTGGAGCCTCACAAAAGTATACTCTGCGTATCCCACAGAATGGCATACACAGACAGTGGCTCAAAATTACCTTAATACAATTATGAATTTTACATGAAGTTTCAAGGAATTTATTCTGATTTACCAAGAATATTTCTTTCCAGGTGAAAATAACATCAGTAATTAATTACTGAGTGTTGCTAAGAGCTTTCCGGTGTCCAACATGATTTTTCAGTACTTTAGGTGCAGAATTATCTTAGATGTTGTAGTGAGGTCTCCAGAGCCCCCTGCCTGTGCCCCACGGGGATGTGGCAATTAAAAAAATGCACTTGCTCTTTAACCATACAAAAAAGTGATATTAATGATTCATGTCAAATGAACACTGAAATTTTTACCAGTTCATGTAATTTATACATAGTGCTTTGAGTGCACCAAGACTTTAATTAGTATAGATAGAAAAAAAAGAGGATTGGAAACAATAGCAAAATTATGGCTAGGAATATGATTATGTCTGATAGAAGGTTTTATGGGCTGGAGTATGTTTTTGGTGGAATCCAACAGCAATGTTGATAAATCTGTCTCCTGTCATTGCATCCTGCTTGGAGACACCCACTAGCAGATGTTCAGATTCACCAAGGATTATTTGCACATCATTAATATTTAGGAAGGTGATCTAGCTGCTCTCTAAGAAGCACTAATTATCAACCTATTCATTGGGGCTTATGCCACCTCAGCATGTTAATGTATTACTTCTGGGTCTTTGCAAATATGCTAATCCTTTTTGCTACTCAGGTTTCCTGAGGGCTTTGCATAAGCCACTAGAAAACTTTTTAAAATTAAGACATTGGCATCCATTAGTGAGCTAATAAAGACCCAGCAAATGAATGACCTATAATTTAGGCCTTCAGGTGCAGGGAAAAGGAGCCAATATTGTGTGTCACAGAACACTTTTTGAAAAAATGCTAAACACATATACTGTAGTGTTTCATGGTTGTGTGGGTGGTTCTACTTTATCTTAGATTGGTGAAGTGAGAGTTGTCTTTATTTTTGAAGAGCAGATGACATGAAATAAACAAAGAAGTAGCAGCAGAATAAGTTCCAAACAGGGGAAAGTGTAGTACGCTGAGTGAAGGAAAAGCAAACTTTTTTGTCCCTGAGTTGGGGGTACACAACCAGGCGTGTACCCTATGGGAGGAGCAAGAACAGGACCAATCAATTCAATGGAACTATTTCACCAGTCACTAACATAGCAATTGCCCAATTCGGTTTACTTACAATGTTTGGTCATTAGGGTATGTGTGGGTAAGCAAATTCTACTTTTATTCCTCTTTTTCAACCTCATGTGATTTTACAGCAAGGGTACTTGACCACAGAGACAGAATCTGTTTAACTACCTTGACACCATGCTGCTTCCAATAACTCAGGATATGTTTTTTTCCTTTGTAAGCTATTCGAAGACCAGGTCAAGGTACATTAAGTCCTGGTTAAACCATAGATTCAGTTTTTGTCCTAATGCATATGAGCTCATGAAAAGAATCCACCTTCAAACCTGTTATTTATTCAGTGCTAAAATCCTATAGGGGTAATAAAGAAAGGGAGAAAAATTTAAGTTGGTGGAGGAAAACAAATGAATCTTTGCATCTCATAAGATCTTACCTTGTGATTTAAAAAGAAGTACAAAGTGGAAAGAATGTCCCTGGAGACTCACAAAGGTATACTCTGCGTATCCCACAGGATGGCATACACAGACAGTGGCTCAAAATTTCCTTAACACAGTTATGAATTTTACATGAAGTTTCAAGGAATTTATTCTGATTTACCAAGAATATTTCTTTCCAGGTGAAAATAACATCAGTAATTAATTATTGAGCCTTGCTAAGAGCTTTCCGGTGTCCAATGTGATTTTTCAGTACTTTAGGTGGAGAATTATCTTAGATGTTGTAGTGAGGTCTCCAGAGCCCCCGACTGTGCCCCATGGGGATGTGAACAATTGAGAAAAATTGAGGGAGGAATATTGTCTGCATATGTTGAACCAAAATGATTAATTCTAGGGAAGAGATTTTCAAGCAGGTAGGGAAGATGAAGCCTCCCCATTATAATTTGCCAGATGGGGATAAATACAGTACCTATAGGGCCATTGTATAAATTAAGATAAATTATGTGTGTAAATTGCATGAGACATGGGGCAATTCTTCATTGCACAAAACTGTCTCATGCATTGCAGGAGTTCTAACCTCATTGGCTTCTCCACCCACAATATTCCAGTAGAACCTCTGAAATTATTGTGACAATCAAAGTTGCTCACAGTACATTTCCAAAATTACCTGGGGGTGGGGGGAGATGAATATCACCCACTCAGCCCTATGACCATTGGACTAATTGAATTTTATGGAACTTTCCACATCTGTGCATGCATGAAGCCATAACTTTGCAGCCTTGCTCTTCTCTGGTTTCTAATCAATGGTATATGATTAATCTTCCAAAGAGTTTGACAAGACCATTTCAAATATTATCAAATTAATATTTTTCTCTCATTGAGGGTACTATGTACAAGGCACTGAAAACACTGGGGTAACAAGAATCATGAATATGAGTAACTGATCTTGGGTGGGTTAGGGGCACCAGGAATTCTGGGTAATTGGGGTTTAGCTATTTTTGTTTTTAATCAGTAACTTTAGGGACTATCACTAGAGTAGAAAATGCTGAGTAACTGGAAAATGACATGTTGGAAACTCTGGCTCAGGAGTTAGGAAATCCCCACAGTCAGTTTCCTTAGGGTAATATACTGGGTTGAATTGGATGTAACTGAAGGGGCCAGACCTCACAGCCATATTAGTCTGCAAGTGTGACCATGTCTAGAAGACACCAGGACAATATAACACCAGCCAATTTAAGGAATAGCATCAGTGAAGACAGTTTGTCATAATGTAGTTAAAATCGATTATTGTTTCCCTGAGTTCTTTCTCTACTTTAATTCCTGACTCAGGGTTACCAGAGGTAAGTCAGAAAACCCGTACTCAGAGGACACAGCAACCAAGAAGGACACACCATGAATTACTGAACAAGCACCCCCCAAAAATGTCCATATGACTTCCAAACAGTGGTCCTAACATCTGAGACTTTGCATCTTTCCAAAGACATCAAGTTATTAGATTGTTAACTGATGTGCATGTCAGACAGGAATGAACTGCTCATTTTATTCTGGTTTATTCTGGTTTGTTTTTTGTTTAAATGTCATTTTTCATCTTTTATTGATACGTTTTGTGGCTACTGCTACTATAGCTGCTGCTATTTCATGCCCATGGCCCATGAGCTCAGGTTGGATGACACGAAAAAAGCCAGGCAAGGTATGAAACTTAGAAAAATTGTTGCTGGTCAGTATCTACCATTTGGAGTAATGGGACATGTGACCCAAAATTCCTCCTGCAGTGGGAAGAGGAGAAAATAGGGGTTTGAAGATTTCAGGGTGTAGTTGGGAAGGGATTATTTCAAGGGACTCCATTTCTGAAGTGAAAAGAGACTCAGTTGGGAAACAAGGTTCTACTCTTATGAGATTTTTTTTTTTTTTCCTGACAAATATCTTAAAGGTCACATACTAATAGTATAAGAATGTTTTTAACCACACAAGTTTCAGTAAAATCTAAAATCAAATGCTACTAAGGAAACCAGTTTTTTTATTTTGAACACCAGGTTAGCAAATAAGGAACAGTATACCTATGGGGCTGCATGGCTTGAAGATCTCAATGGTACAATAAGCAGTGCCAGGGAAACCACAGACTGGGTTTTCTACCCTAAAATGTGGAAACATATTTATTTTCATCTTTTTCCTGTCTCAAAGACTAGACCAGAATGTTGGTGTTAAAAACTGATTTGCACACTGCTCACCAAAACAGTTACATCCCAAATGCAAAACATGAAGAGTCTTGCTCTTAGCAACATAGGGACTTCAGCCATGCCCAGAGGAAGCAGTTTCCTAATTATGCTGACAAGGAGGGCTAGACATTTGCTTTCTGCTTCTTATTAGAGACAGTCAGTGGGAAAGTGGTAGACTTTAAAGAGATGACAGGAAACGGCTTCTCAGAAGTGAAATGAGAGGCCATTTCTACATTGATTAGATGGGAGTGGAAGGGGAGACAGGAAAGCAAGTTGGTAGAAGATCCAAAAAGAAGTAAAGGAAGGCTAAAGGTGCTTCCCTGGACTGTTGTAGGCAGGGCCCAGGGGAGTGTGACTGGGTGGGGGAGATTGCTTCCCAGCTCTGAGAAAGACTTGGCCATTCCTGGGAGCAAGTTGGACTTTCTGCAAAGGCTCTTTATGAAAGGGAGATTCTAAGTGTGTCTCCCACCCCCTCCTCTCTCCCTACCCGTCACCCCCAGAGTTTTGGTTTGGAAGAGTAAAGAAGACAATACAAATTACTAAAAGTCTTTAGCACAGTGCCTGGCACAAAATTAGTGCTCATAATGAAAACCATTATTTTATCATTATTGTTCATTTTGGTGGAGTATTTTATTCCCAGCCCATTCGTGGGGAACAAAGTAGCTTCTTAGTTAGCACTTGTTAATTGGATAATTAATTGGAGTAGTCACAGTGGTAATAATAGTAGTGAACATTGATTTTGGATTTACTATGTGTGTACTTACTACAGTAAATATGCTGAACTCTTTATATGTAGCTCTATAAGTGGGACATCAGTACTATTCTCTTTTTACAGATGAGGAAACTGAGACCCCAGATCATTGAGGTAGTAAATGGCAGAGCCAGGGCTCAAACCCAGGCAGACACTACAGTCTCGACCAGGGCACCTCCCCTGAGAAAATGAGACAGTAGCCAGGAACTGGAGGATTCTGACACCTGCTGGAGGGTTCTTTCTGTGTAGCAAATCTTGGGAATACATGTGAGGAAGAGGAGATGGGTTTCTCTGGTGTAGCAGAGAAGTCCTTAGCCCAGACAGGAGCTGTAGCAGAGAGGGTCTTCAGGGGCAGGGGCAGAGGCAGAGCCAGTTCATTGATTCTGCTAGACTGTGGCCTCCACACAACCCTCCTCACCTTTCCCTCACTCCTGAAGCCTACGGTTTCCTGGAAGTGCCCCTGAAGTGATGGGAGAAAGCATCCTGGCCAGATGTTGTAGCAACCACAGCAGTAGGAAAGTGATCACCATAATTCTAAGAGGAAAAACGGTCATGAGTCTCAAGCTGGGCTTCATAGGCCTGGCCACAGAGAACCTCAGAGGAAGGTCCAACCTAGGTGAGAAAGAGTCTTGGATAAATTTGCAAAGTAGGAAGTCCATATCCTGTGCCCACTCCCTTTCTTTTGTGATTCTCCCTTCTCGTATTCCTACCTATTCTGGACCTCAAAGCTCTTTGTCTACCCTGGACCCCTCAATGTCATGGTTCACTTAGGCCTGCCTTTCTCTGTCCAAAAGCCTTGAGCCCTGAATGCACCCTACTTTTTCCTCCCATTACACGTTTCACTTGTTCTGTGACTACCCTCCTGGCTGACCCAGCTGGAAGAAATTTGTTAGGCTAATTTGACCTAAGGAGCCAGATTGGATGCAGATCTTTGAGTGACTTATCCTAGGGATGTTGACGTTTTCAATAAATATTCCTGAAATGTCAATGACTTGATTCTGAAATAATCAAGTTTCCAGGGGGAAGCTTCAGGCTCTGTGGCAGGGTTGGAGGGATTATTGGGCATCCTGTAAGCTGCAGGGGATTACTGATCCATCTACATATATGAGAAAAAGCTGAGCGTTCTCTACTGGCAGCATTTTAAATGAGATGCATGGTGTGTAATGCATTTTATTTCATGCTATCTTAAGTTATTCTCTAACTGTTTTATGTGTGTATTCTGTCTATCAAATGGATGATCAGTTTTTAGGACAGGAACAAATCCTCATGCATTTCATGTACCACATAATGTGTAGGAAAGATACTCAACAAACAAGTGTCCATTTGTGTATTCAAGAGGGAGCACAGTGGACACTCTAGGATGATTCATTTTAGGATTTTAAAAAACCTTAATGACAGGATTCATTTAGGGGGAAAAAATCAGAAAATGCCTATAGCCCAGCAGTCTTACTACAAAGAGGTAACCATTAGGGAACTTCTGCAGATTCAGGTTTAATTAAATTTAGTAACTGCCACTATCATTCCACAACAAGATTTAGGCTTGTAAGAAAGTAAACTAGGGTAACATTACCAAGATAGCGGAGTGGGAGATACCAGCCTTCATCCCCCCTGCCCCTCCCACACACACAAAACAATAGAGACAGCTATCTACAAACCAAAATACAGACCTCAAATGCTCATCAAATAATCTGTAGCAATGTAGTGGAGCAAAAAATATGGAGCATATCCATCCACATAGTAAGCATTGCTGGTGATATTGGCCTACGTGTGACTCCAGAAGACAGCCAGTCACAAAGAAAAAGGCAGAGGCTATCTATATCAGCCACTCTGCAGAAGCCACCATGGTCAGAGCAGCCTGCTCTGCACAGGACACAAGTATCTCTTGCCACTGAGGCAACCAACAGCCATTTCCCCTGGTTAGCTCTGGAGAAGGAAACATGGTTTACACCCTCCCCTTCACCCATGAGGAAGCAGCCGCCATGGAGCTGCTTTGGGAAAGGAGCAGCCATGTCTTCCAACTTTGTGTGGGCCCTAACCCCCAAGCTGTGGCTCCCCTGAGAATGCCTTCACTCCTGACTCAAGCTCTGTGACTGCTTTGTGCCTGCCCACAAATCAGACACTGGAGGCATCACCATAGTGAATTAATTTTCACTTTGGGCCCTGGAGCCAAGTTCTTCCTGCCTATGCCCATGCTCTCAGTGCTGGCTTAGCCACTGTAGAGAGCTAGGCTATATACCAGAGCCACTTTAACTCTGCATACTCCTGTGCTCACATTCTCAGTTTCCCAGCTACTTTACAAGCATCTGTACCTTACGTATTGTTACCACCAGAGCAGTGGGATGCCTGTGTTTCAGGCACCAATGCCATTACTTCTGTAGATCCTGGAGCTGTTATTCTTCCATATGTGCCTGTGCTCCAGGCCTCAGCTCCATGGATGATCCACTTATCAGTCATTGGTAGCATGACCACTGTGAGAGGGTACACAAGCCAGACCCAGAGCCAAGAGGGATGCCTCAGCTACAACATCCCCAGTGGGAGAAAAAGACCAGGAGTTTCTTAGCAGCCACTGCCACTGAGGACCCCACTGCAGACATCCAGAGCATTGGCTGCCCAGGATCCCTGCAATTTTTGTCAACACCAACCTCAGCTGACAAAGCTGCACAGAGACTACACAGCTGCATCTTCACTTGTGCCAGAATTAATATACCCCACCCAGCAAGTGCCCTCAGACTATACCCCTACCACTGAAGAAGGTCTACCTGCAGCAAAACTAACATGTAAAGTCTGAAAGGGATGTCTACTTGACCAAATGTGTAGACATCACCATGAGACAAAAAACATAAAAAACACTACCAAAAGAACACAATAACCTTCCTGTAGCTGACCCCAAAGAAATTAAAATATACAAACTGCATTACAAAGAATTCAAAATGACTGTTTAAAGGAAGTTGAGTGAACTTCAAGAAAATACAGAAAATAATTCAATGAAATTCGGAAAACAATAAATGACCAAAATTATAAATGTAAGAGAGAGATTGAAACTACAAGAAAAAAAAATCAAACAAATTCTGGATTTGAAAAATATAGTGAGTGGGCGGAGCAAGATGGCCGAATAGGAGCAGCTTCAGTCTCCAACTCCCAGCGCGAGCGACACAGAAGACCGGCGATTTCTGCATTTTCCACTGAGGTACTGGGGTCATCTCACTCGGGAGTGCCGGACAATCGGTGCTGGTCAGCTGCTGCAGCCCGACCAGCGAGAGCTGAAGCAGGGCGAGGCATCGCCTCACCTGGGAAGCGCGAGGGGGAAGGGAGTCCCTTTTCCTAGCCAGGGGAACTGAGACACACAACACCTGGACAATCGGGTAACTCCCACCCCAATACTGCGCTGTAACACCGGCACACCGGAGATTGTATCCCACACCTGGCCGGGAGGGTCCCACGCCCACGGAGCCTCTCTCCTTGCTAACACAGCAGTCTGCGGCAATCTAACCGCAAGGCAGCAGCGAGGCTGGGGGAGGGGCGCCCGCCATCGCTGAGGCTTAAGTAGGTAACTAAAGCCGCTGGGAAGCTGGAACTGGGTGGAGCTCACAGCAGCTCAAGGAAACCTGCCTGTCTCTGTAGACTGCGCCTCTGGGGACAGGGCTCAGCTAAAGGAGTAGAAGCCTGTGAAACACGAAGGACTCTGTCTGACAGCTTTGAAGAGAGCAGGGGATCTCCCAACACGGAGGTTGAGATCTGAGAAGGGGCAGTCTGCCTGCTCAAGTGGGTCACTGACCCCTGAGTAGCCTAACTGGGAGACATCCCCCACTAGGGGCAGTCTGACACCCCACACCTCACAGGGTGGAGTACACCCCTGAGAGGAAGCTTCCAAAGCAAGAATCAGACAGGTGCACTCACTGTTCAGCAATATTCTATCTTCTGCAACCTCTGCTGCTGATACCCAGGCTAACAGGGTCTGGAGTGGACCTCAAGCAATCTCCAACAGACCTATAGCTGAGGGTCCTGACAGTCAGAAGGAAACCTATCAAACAGGAAGGACACCTAAATCAAAACCCCATCAGTACGTCACCATCATCAAAGACCAGTGACAGATAAAACCACAAAGATGGGGAAAAAGCAGGGCAGAAAAGCTGGAAATTCAAAAAATAAGAGCACATCTCCTCCTGCAAAGGAGCACAGCCCATCGCCAGCAACGGATCAAAGCTGGTCAGAGAATGATTTTGATGAGATGAGAGAAGAAGGCATCAGTCCATCAAACCTCTCAGAGCTAAAGGAGGAATTACGTACCCAGCGCAAAGAAACTAAAAATCTTGAAAAAAAAGTGGAAGAATTGACAGCTAGACTAATTAATGCAGAGAAGGTCATAAACGAAATGACAGAGATGAAAACCATGTCACGAGAAATACGTGACAAATGCACAAGCTTCAGTAACCGACTCGATCAACTGGAAGAAAGAGTATCAGCGATTGAGGATCAAATGAATGAAATGAAGCGAGAAGAGAAACCAAAAGAAAAAAGAAGAAAAAGAAATGAACAAAGCCTGCAAGAAGTATGGGATTATGTCAAAAGACCAAATCTACGTCTGATTGGGGTGCCTGAAAGTAAGGGGGAAAATGGAACCAAATTGGAAAACACTCTACAGGATATCATCCAGGAGAACTTCCCCAACCTAGCAGGGCAGGCCAACATTCAAATTCAGGAAATACAGAGAACGCCACAAAGATACTCCTCCAGAAGAGCAACTCCAAGACACATAATTGCCAGATTCACCAAAGTTGAAATGAAGGAAAAAATCTTAAGGGCAGCCAGAGAGAAAGGTCGGGTTACCCACAAAGGGAAGCCCATCAGACTGACAGCAGATCTCTCGGCAGAAACTCTACAAGCCAGAAGAGAGTGGGGGCCAATATTCAACGTTCTTAAAGAAAAGAATTTTCAACCCAGAATTTCATATCCAGCCAAACTAAGTTTCATAAGTGAAGGAGAAATAAAATTCTTTACAGATAAGCAAATGCTTAGAGATTTTGTCACCACCAGGCCTGCCTTACAAGAGACCCTGAAGGAAGCCCTAAACATGGAAAGGAACAACCGGTACCAGCCACTGCAAAAACATGCCAAAATGTAAAGACCATCGAGCCTAGGAAGAAACTGCATCAACTAATGAGCAAAATAACCAGTTAATATCATAATGGCAGGATCAAGATCACACATAACAATATTAACCTTAAATGTAAATGGACTAAATGCTCCAATTAAAAGACACAGACTGGCAAACTGGATAAAGAGTCAAAACCCATCAGTCTGCTGTCTTCAGGAGACCCATCTCACATGCAGAGACATACATAGGCTCAAAATAAAAGGATGGAGGAAGATCTACCAAGCAAATGGAGAACAAAAAAAAGCAGGGGTTGCAATCCTAGTCTCTGATAAAACAGACTTTAAACCATCAAAGATCAAAAGAGACAAAGAAGGCCATTACATAATGGTAAAGGGATCAATCCAACAGGAAGAGCTAACTATCCTAAATATATATGCACCTAATACAGGAGCACCCAGATTCATAAAGCAAGTCCTTAGAGACTTACAAAGAGACTTAGACTCACATACAATAATAATGGGAGACTTCAACACTCCACTGTCAACATTAGACAGATCAACGAGACAGAAAGTTAACAAGGATATCCAGGAATTGAACTCATCTCTGCACCAAGCAGACCTAATAGACATCTATAGAACTCTCCACCCCAAGTCAACAGAATATACATTCTTCTCAGCACCACATCACACTTATTCCAAAATTGACCACATAATTGGAAGTAAAGCACTCCTCAGCAAATGTAAAAGAACAGAAATTATAACAAACTGTCTCTCTGACCACAGTGCAATCAAACTAGAACTCAGGACTAAGAAATTCAATCAAAACCGCTCAACTACATGGAAACTGAACAACCTGCTCCTGAATGACTACTGGGTACATAACGAAATGAAAGCAGAAATAAAGATGTTCTTTGAATCCAATGAGAACAAAGATACAACATACCAGAATCTCTGGGACACATTTAAAGCAGTATGTAGAGGGAAATTTATAGCACTAAGTGCCCACAAGAGAAAGCAGGAAAGATCTAAAATTGACACTCTAACATCACAATTGAACGAACTAGAGAGGCAAGAGCAAACACATTCAAAAGCTAGCAGAAGGCAAGAAATAACTAAGATCAGAGCAGAACTGAAGGAGATAGAGACACAAAAAACCCTCCAAAAAATCAATGAATCCAGGAGTTGGTTTTTTGAAAAGATCAACAAAATTGACAGACCGCTAGCAAGATTAATAAAGAAGAAAAGAGAGAGAAATCAAATAAACGCAATAAAAAATGATAAAGGGGATATCACCACCGACCCCACAGAAATACAAACTACCATCAGAGAATACTATAAACACCTCTACGCAAATCAACTAGAAAATCTAGAAGAAATGGATAATTTCCTGGACGCGTACACTCTTCCAAGACTAAACCAGGAAGAAGTTGAATCCCTGAATAGACCAATAGCAGCCTCTGAAATTGAGGCAACAATTAATAGCCTGCCCACCAAAAAAAGCCCAGGACCAGATGGATTCACAGCTGAATTCTACCAGAGGTACAAGGAGGAGCTGGTACCATTCCTTCTGAAACTATTCCAATCAATAGAAAAAGAGGGAATCCTCCCTAACTCATTTTATGAGGCCAGCATCATCCTGATACCAAAGCCTGGCAGAGACACAACAAAAAAAGAGAATTTTAGACCAATCTCCCTGATGAACATCGATGCAAAAATCCTCAATAAAATCCTGGCAAACCGGATTCAGCAGCACATCAAAAAGCTTATCCACCATGATCAAGTGGGCTTCATCCCTGGGATGCAAGGCTGGTTCAACATTCGCAAATCAATCAACGTAATCCAGCATATCAACAGAACCAAAGACAAGAACCACATGATTATCTCAATAGATGCAGAAAAGGCTTTTGACAAAATTCAACAGCCCTTCATGCTAAAAACGCTCAACAAATTCGGTATTGATGGAACGTACCTCAAAATAATAAGAGCTATTTATGACAAACCCACAGCTAATATCATACTGAATGGGCAAAAACTGGAAAAGTTCCCTTTGAAAACTGGCACAAGACAGGGATGCCCTCTCTCACCACTCCTATTCAACATAGTGTTGGAAGTTCTGGCTAGGGCAATCAGGCAAGAGAAAGAAATCAAGGGTATTCAGTTAGGAAAAGAGGAAGTCAAATTGTCCCTGTTTGCAGATGACATGATTGTGTATTTAGAAAACCCCATCGTCTCAGCCCAAAATCTTCTTAAGCTGATAAGCAACTTCAGCAAAGTCTCAGGATACAAAATTAATGTGCAAAAATCACAAGCATTCTTATACACCAGTAACAGACAAGCAGAGAGCCAAATCAGGAATGAACTTCCATTCACAATTGTTTCAAAGAGAATAAAATACCTAGGAATCCAACTTACAAGGGATGTAAAGGACCTCTTCAAGGAGAACTACAAACCACTGCTCAGGGAAATCAAAGAGGACACAAACAAATGGAAGAACATACCATGCTCGTGGATAGGCAGAATCAATATTGTGAAAATGGCCATACTGCCCAAGGTAATTTATAGATTCAATGCCATCCCCATCAAGCTCCCAATGAGTTTCTTCACCGAATTGGAAAAAACTGCTTTAAAGTTCATATGGAACCAAAAAAGAGCCCGTATTGCCAAGACAATCCTAAGTCAAAAGGACAAAGCCGGAGGCGTCACGCTACCTGACTTCAAACTATACTACAAGGCTACAGTAACCAAAACAGCATGGTACTGGTACCAAAACAGAGATATAGACCAATGGAACAGAACGGAGCCTTCAGAAATAATGCCACACATCTACAACCATCTGATATTTGACAAACCTGAGAAAAACAAGAAATGGGGAAAGGATTCCCTATTTAATAAATGGTGCTGGGAAAATTGGCTAGCCATAAGTAGAAAGCTGAA